>NW_006436298.1:47681464-47700584 GCF_000325575.1 Pteropus alecto
TCTTCCATGAGTCTGTAAATGGAGGACTTTCACACATTCTGAATGAGAACAAATACTCCTCTTTGAAACAGAGGCGAAAAGGGAAGTGCATACTTTAAATAAACTAATAAAATCAATTCGTCTCGTACTAAGAATCTTTCTAGTAATAGTTCTCTGTCAGGAAGTAATACTGCTACTCAGATATCTGGATCTTCAGTTGTATTTTCAGGTTCTGACTTCTTGGCTAATGCACATAAAAGCATATCTTTCAAAACACACGTGTGCGCACACACACAGGTCCTATAGAATGCCATCTTTAATTTTCAATCCAATAAAACTTCAATTTATTCCATAAATTATTGTAATATAATGCCACCTTTATGCTAACAATTCACCTTAAAATCTTACTATCCTGGATTTAGCCATGGAGCCTAGGGACTACTGAAGTATAATCCAGCCTGCAAAGTTCTAATATGACTACAATAGGAAAGAAGATAGGTGCCATCATGTCCAGTGGCAATAGTCAACTTGACCAGGATAGAAGCCAGAAATCACTAGCCTCACCCGTAAAAAGTGTTACAAATTTCTTTTTAAAAAACAAAGTGGGGGAAGGCTGTTCATTGCAGTGATTCAGCACGTGAGCCATGGAATTAGAACCTTTGGTCTGAATCCCAGCTTTTCTATCAGTTACATCTCCTCAAGCTGGGGATAAAACAATGCTCATCTCATATTTGAAGATTAAATGAAATAATTTATAACATAAAGTGCCTAGCACAGACCTTGGCACACAGCAAATACTGCTAGTTGCAATTATTGTGTGGGGGCCACAGCAACTTCGAAAGTCACCAGGGTATACTATTGCTTTTGATATTTCTGCTCAAGCCAAAAGACATTTATCACAATATTGGCACTAATATAGGAGAAAACACAGTACTTTGAGAAGCAGAGTGGATGAGCAGAAAAAAAACATGAGCTTAGGAATCAGGCACATACATGGGTTTGAGTACTGGTGTTTGCCAACAGTTACTAGGGTCCAATCTTGGATTAGTTAAACTTCTCTGCATAGAGGTGGGCCTGATGAATCCTGCCACTAGATGGTGTGATCCTGGACTGGGGCGAATTGGCCAGAATTTTCCAGGGTAAACAATGGGGTGAGACTGGACACACATACCCAGGTACACCAGGAATCTAAAGAAATTACGTGTTACTAGGTGAAGCGTGCAGAGAATATCATCTTAAAACACAGTATCAATACAATATAGAATAGAATGTTTCCCTTTGTTTTTTGCTGGAGGGCGAACATGAGGCTCTGAGGAACCAGGTAGGCCACTACAGCTCTTCGAATTTTCCCTTTACTCTCTTTGGGTTTGCCAAGGGCCAGGTACCATTTTGGCCCCAGAATGAGGTAGTAACTCTGAAGCATTTAGTATAGATACTGATGAATGAATGGTGGTGCTCTTTTTTGGGAGGACGTGTCTTTGCACTTGCCTAACAATACAGGGGGAAACCAAACTGAGTTTGTAATTTCACTTCTATCTGTTGATGCCAACATTCCTAGAACGAGGCACTCATTTTATCTTGTTTACACAGTACTCAGCACAGGGCCCACTTAGCTGTTTACTAGGTACATTTAGGGAGAGATATATGTTCTTTTAATAAAACAGGGATATCTGGAAGGGGAAATTTACAACTTTTTGGATATCTGAGTTGTAGGGAACTGAACATAAGAGGCCGGAATACACTGCATCATGATTTTTATTAAGTTCTACTTTGAAGGTAACATAAAATACGTGTCCTCTTTGCTAGGGGAGAAAAATGCAACCAAAGCTACTCCATGATGACAGTGTGTATGTATGCAAACGAGGCATGCTGATATCTCTAGCTTGATCTGTTCATAAATTGGACTCATTTCTTAGATTTACAAACGATGATCACTACAGTAAATTCAGTAACAGAATTTTCTTCTCTAAACGTGACAGTCTCTGCAGTGTCTTTTTAGAGGCCTTAAGTGGTTTTGATGTACATGAAACTGAAAGTCAGCGGGGGTGGGAGGAGCGATTAAAACTTACACAAATAATGAAGATGAGTTCCTAGGTGAATTACCCATTACTGTGGAGGTTTTTGGATATTTTCATTAAAAAGAGTAAAAAGGCCATCTAAAGATACTTGTGTATCTACAGATGATTGTAAAGTCATTCTCTTTATTTCTTTCCTACTCCCATAAGCCTCTTTTATTAGTTTCAAGGAATAAAGCTCCAATCTGCTTCAGTAAACTGAATTAGTTTTTAAACTACACAACCATACACAATTTCTTTGCATGAGCAATCTTCTTTAATGGCTTTATTGGGAAGACTGCATTAAAAGGTATACTTTATAAACCTTCCCTCTACCTTCTAGCCCCTCTCTACGTTTTTTTTCAAACAATATTATTAAGACCATTGCTTTTTCACAAGTACCTGGCATATAATGAACACTTGAAAATATTTGCTGACTCATTGAATGAATAAATGAATTCACTATCTTGATATCAAATTCTGGATCCAGGTTTAAAGTCACATAATCATAGGGCTGACACAAACCTCCCGCTTAGAAATGCAATACCCTCTGTCTGACTTAACTTCTGAACAGTCTAGTATATCCTCTGCCATTTGATAGTTGTCTATATTTTTATTTTTTCTTGAATTTGAATAATTCTTATGTTCATTATCAAACCTGAAATCAGGTGCTCCTATCTCCAAATCATTTAGAAAAATTAACAGGCAGACCATGAAATTGAACTCTTAACCTAGAATGGCTTGCAATTATCTCTAAAACAAAAAATTTCTAATTCCCCTCTCTACTCACCCATATGCACATAATATCCTTAAATTGACATGGAGAGTATTGTTTAAAGAATGGAAGAATGAATGTATGAATAAATGACTGAATGAGTAGATAAAGATTGAAAATACTCCAGAGATATAGCAATTCCCATTTCCCCATCAACTGAGGACATTTTGAAAGAGCAGGAAAGGAGGATCTCAGGCTCAAAGATCTTCTCATCCTGTGTACCCAGGCCCAGGTTCCAGATTTGCTGTGTAAGGCAGAAGCATGGTGGAAGCTGCATGTGTCTGGCACCTTGATTTGGAAAACGTGGATGTATTTTTCCCACTCATGATAAAATGGCTAGTTATAGTTGAAATGGTACCATTACTTCAATATTCAGAAACAATATTAGGTGATTGGGTTCTTATGAGCTGGTGCTGGAATCTAACTACCGCATAATCAAGTTTCTATTTGTCACAATATACCATGTTTTCAAGTTGAGGAAGTCTTGCCCATTCTGTTTCCAAATAATATCAAGTAGCAAAACTACCAGAAACATCTATTGTTGTAAAGAAAAATTTTTGCTGTAGTTGAGATAGACAGGTAGGCGACGGTGGCACAAGAGTGTAGGACGTGATGGTTAATTTTATGTATCAACCTGAATGGGTCACAGGGTGCCCTGATGTTTGGTCAAGTATTACTCTGGATGTTTCTGTGAGGGTATTTTTAGATGAGTTTAACATTTAAATAAATAGACTGAGTAAAGTAGATTGCTCTCCCTAACGTGGGTGGGCCTCATCCAATCAGTTGAAGGTCTGACTATAACAAAAAGTCGACTCTCCCCTGAATAAGAGGGAATTCTTCCTGCCTGACTACTGTTGAGCTGGGAAATCAGTATTTCAGATTGTAACTGAAACAATGGCTCTCCTTGGGTCTCAAACCTGCCAGCCTATGGCCTAAAACGTACATTTTCCTGGGTCTACAGCTTGCCAACTCACCCTGCAGATCTTGGGATTTGTCAGCCTCCATAATTCCATGAGCCAATTCCTTACAATAAATCTCCTATATCTTCCTGTCTGTCTGTCTGTCTGTTTATCTTTCTCTCTCTCTCTCTCTCTCTCTCTCTCTCTCTCTCTCTCTCTCTCCTATCCTACTGGTTATATTTCTCTGAAGAACGCTGACTAATACAGCAGGAAACATCAAAGAGCTGATAATCTAAAAAGTATATATATTTGTGTGTATATATATTTACTTTATAAATACATATATTTATTTTATGGATTTTAAAGCTATACACATATACACATACATATACATAGTAAAATTTAAACAAATGCCCGAATTACCTTCTTGGTGGTTCTCAGGTTATGTAAAAAGTAATCCATGATCCCTGATCACAGACTAAGAGCATGGATAACTGGGGTGTGCTGGGCAGAGATGACGGCATGGGTGACGAGCCCTCACACACACTGAAAAGCAATTTTGTGGTATGTACTAACAGCCTTAAAATGGTTATGCTTCTCCTTTTAGGATTCTATTTTTAGGATAAAATGTTTGAGACTTTAAGGAATATATTTTAGGGACATAATCAGAAATACAAACAGGGATTTATGCACAATCGGCAGTGCTCTTTTATACTTTGCAGTGTCTCTTTTTGTAGCATAAGACAACTGTCTAACAGTTGGGAAAAGGTCAAATAGAGTATAGCCATATCATAGATTATTAGCGAGACCATTAACATTATTTTGACAATAAGTGTTTAATGGTAGTGAAAAATACAATATAAGGCCTTGTGTAAAAAATAGGATATACAAATATTTATATCTATAATTTCAACTACCAAAGAGAGAAAGATGGTATATCACCATGTGAACAGTGGTTCTCTCAGGGTAATAAGCGATTCTTATTTTTATTGTTTATGTTTTGTATTTTCTAAAATAAAAAAATATTTTTATCATATCTGGAAAAAATGAACAAATAACATTGAATAACCTTCAAGAGGGGAAGCATATTAATGCACCTCCTGAGAAAACAAACAATAAACACAAAAACTGAATGAGAGCAAGCCAACTAAAATTCAAAAAAGCACATGCCATCATCATGAATAATCCCAAAAGCAACAAAGAGGATTTCCTTTATTCCATAGATGCAGACATGACATTACAGATACCCAAGGAAGGAAATCAACAAAGCCTCTCCAAGGCAGCTGACTCCAGGAAATAGCTGGCTTAGTGGGAAGACCCTAGGTCTGTTACTGAATCTTCTGGTTGCCCCATCCCCTACTTGGTAACAGCCATAGATGTCAACAGTGGAGAGACAAAATAACTCAGACAGGATACTCTTTCTCTCTTTTCCCCCCATGTAAATACAATGTACCTAAATTAACATTCAGTTGGCTTTTTCCTTTTTAGCCAGAAACATGACAATTTACATTAAAAATCCATATACTTAACATGAGTCATATCCTTGCTAGAGAAGACAAATCTATAAAAAGGACTGTAATAATCGGCCAAGCTTTTCTCAAACATCATTTATCATTCTTGTTTGGAATTTACATATCCAAATTGCCTGGCCATCAAGTGTATATTTAAACCATGTAGTCTTATAAGAATTGTTGAATAATTTCACTTGTTGCATAAATGAGGAAATCAAAGCAAAGGGATTTTATGATTTTGTCAGCATTCTAAAGTTAGTGGAAGAATCTGATAATTGCATTTCTGATCTCAATTTCTGTGCCTTGCTATCACTATTATTATTATTATTATTATTATGCACTGATTATGTACATATATGATGTTAGGTGCCATTGTCATTCTGGTTGGGACAAGAGGGGGATGGGAAGGAAGAGTAGGGCAAGGGGAATAAAAAAAGTGAAAAACCTTTCCTCCTGTCAAAGTCAGAGTTAACAAAGTGACTTCTTCAGTTGCGACAAGCATTTTCCGAATTCCCGAATTTCCTAATAACACTGAGTAAAATGGAATGCTTAAAGAAAAAGTACATGTTCTTTTGATAAGACTAAAATTTCAAAACAGGAAGAATTCTTGATGTTTAATGATTTGGCAAGACAGTGTGTAATGGATGTAATATTCCATGATTAAATTTCACAATATATAGTTTCAGTGGCTATCATTGACATTGATGACTACTCAGATTTTTTCAATTTGCATTTTACTAATTTAGAGGACAGGAGAGAATAATTCTCAGTTATGTTGAACTGATTCTATACAACTTAATCACTTTCCTTAGTATTCCCAAAGTCTTGTGCTGTGGATGAAACTTCTTTTCATATCTGTGAGTCATCACACATTTTCTAGGCATTACAACTCATCCACTTCCCATGTTGTGCAATGATTTAATTTTCCCCCATAGCACTTTAGAACTGTAGGCAAGAAAGTTCTGTGAGCTGTCCTACTGAATTACACAAAATTAGAATCTGGTTTGAGGGAAATAATTTCACATGTGCAATTCAACGAAGAAAATGCAATACTTCCTCAGTTTTGCAGAGGCTGAAATAAATAATTTTCCTTATTTCTTACAAGCGACAAGAAAAACCACGCAGTGATCTCCTCTGCTATTAAAATTAGGTATTTTGGGAGAGCAGGAGGAAGTCTAAGATTGTCCTTTCATTGAGTCAAAGTGAATTCTGTGGATAAATTAGTCACTAAAGTTGCAAATGGCCCCTTTTCTTATACAGGTTGCCAGAGATTTCCCCCTTTTTGAATACTGTACAAATCCCTGTTACTATCCAATTCTACAACAAACATTACCTTATGCTAGAGTTGACTATAGCAGGTGACCCTCAACTTAAACACTATTATTATTATTCATTCACTGACAACTCCATCCCCTTGGGTATGTCTTCCTTGTAGGAAAAGGTTAGGATTGGCATCTCACCCCAGGCTCTTAATTTCTCACCCCAGGCTCATAATTTCCCACCAGGCTCTTTCCTCCTCATCTGAAAGGAAGGCTTTCCTAAGTAGTAAAAACTCTTTGGCCAGGGTGGATGAAAGGTCAGAGTGTTTGTAATGGAAGAACACACCACTGACTATTACCCGTTCTTCATTTCCTACCCCTTCCTGTATCACCTGCTGGGCAATCAAATTTTAGTATGAATCTTTTTTGAAAATGGTATCGTATTAATAAACAAAATAGAGAACTGTAATTATATTGGAAGAACTGGAAGAAATTCCTGTTAGCACTTTGAAAATAATTACTGTAATTATGAAAAATAGTTGTAATTTTAACAGCCAGAGATTCTTCTGGACTAAAAGTATTTAAGCCCCAAATCTAAGACTTGAGCAGAAAGGAAATCCAAAAACAGCTGTGAACCCTGAATTAATGAATACTGAACTTCTGCTCCCAGAGGAAATATAGGGTTAGGTTCCTGCAAGCGTCTGGTCACATTTTCGTCAACTGATCAATACGTCACCTTGTTTTATGTGTATTTCTGTTTAAAGATACTTTATTTAATATATAGCTGATTCATTAACACCGAACTCTGGGCCAACAATACTATGACTCATGCCTGAATGAAACTTATCTATCATATTTTCTTATATAAGATAGATAATGAAACTTATCTAACATGTCTTCATAAGGCACATCACAGCCTTTTTGTGCTTGGGAACACTAGATAGCACTTCGACACTATGCTTGGGGGCCATTTTAAAGAGCAAAATTACCAACAAAAACCACAAACAGTGAGATACTTGTTTACATTATGAGAGCTAAAACACGAAGGCTGAGCATCCCCTTTTGGACCTTGGCTGGAAATATGTACGTTAGGTGACTCAAATTTTTTACTACTCTGTGCATGTCTGCAAATTACCATGAAATCACTGCAAGTATTGATTTTTGAGTTACAAATACATTTTAGCAAGTAGGTGAATTCTCAAATCTGGAATCCATGAATAATAATGATTGAGAGAAGAAATTCTACTTATTTAACAGCAGATCATGCTTTATCTCCTTTTCTCCTAAACACTGATATAGCCTCAATTAAAGTAATCTTCCATGCTAAACAGTGAGAAATATTTTAATGCTAGATGCCCATTATAATTGTAGTACAACAATTGTATTATTGTCGTATTGTATTACAACAATTGTAGTACAACTTGTATTATTTGTTTGCATGTCTGTTTTATTTTGTTTTGTTTTTAAGTTAATGGGTGTTAACAGCTTTGATTTTTAAAAACAAATGTAACTGTGAGTGGTAGAAAATATAAAACTACGAGTTCACAAAATCTCCTCCAATTCCTTGTTTTAGAAAGAAAACAGAGACAGTGTTGTCTGAGTTATCATTTGAGTAGATCCAGAAGCTAATTTTTATAATTTAGGTAAAACTTCCATTAGCGCATTAAAACTCACTCTCGTTCAGGATATATTCAGAATTTGGCAGAAGAATGATGAACAATTACTAAATACTCTGGAAAGGAATAGATACTGAGCTGAACATGTAAAAATGAGGCCTCTGTTCTCTTAACGCTTTTGTGTCGATCTGCATTTCAGGAGCTTTCTAACACTGCAGTTAAGATTAGAAGTTCAAATCTATTTTTTTTTAATGTTGTTGTCATCTCTAAAATGTGGAGAAAAATCTTGACACATCTACTCCACAAAGAGGTGTAGTAAGTAGGAAAAAAACAGGTGGGAAAATTCACACTTGTTAGAAACTGTTTTCGGAATTGTGCTTAGGTTTTCAAAACTTAAGCCAAAGCATGTGCTATATGTGATAACACTGTCCTATGTACTAGAATCTGATTAAGACAGGACTGACTTGCATCTAGGTCTAGGACAAAATTAGAGTAAGATTTTGGTAGAGTCACTGTTTTGCATTTGGGCCCTGACCCCAGGAAAGCACATTCATTTGTTCACTAGTTGGTTCATTGATGAGAGTGCCATGGAAATGCCTGAGGGCCCTTCTGCTGGTAGAGCTGCCTGCAGTTACCTGACCCCATCCCACCACTATTTCCATCCAAGACAGACTACCAGGCACTCAGTCTGTGGAAGAGGTCTGGGAAGGAAATGAGAGTTAGGTTATGTAAGGTATAAGGACCTAATAAGAGTATCTTATTCATCTGATAATATCAATGACTAGATCTCAGTTAATCTTTTAAACAGCCCTGTGCAATATCAGTTATTATTGCAGGTTTATAGAATCATGGTGCTGTCTGACACTCACGATTGCAGTCTTCCTGCCTTGTGCTTCTTGCCTAACCTGCATAACCCCATCATAGCTATTTTAGAGACTGAAAGGAAGCCTTCTTGAGCATTTTAAGCTATTTAATTATAGCTTTAAAAAATGCATCACAGCATGTTTCTACCATTCCCTATGTGGTTTAAGAAGCAATAAAAACCTTCAAAGCTTCAATATAGCCATTGTAGTATTTACTGATGAAACCTTAATTTTTAGGGGTCTACTAGTTATTCTAGGCCAGAAGTCAGAAAATCTTTTCTGTATAGAATGAGATAGTAAATATTTTAGGCTTTGCAGGCCATAAGATCTCTATTACAACTACTCCACCCTGCCATTGTAGCATGAAAAGAGCCACAAACAATATTAAACAAGTGACTATAAAAAAAACTTTAAGTAAAACTTTATTTATGGACACTGAAATTTGAATTTCATATAATTTTCACGTCACAAAATAATAGTTTTTTTTAGTTTTGTAAAAATACATTTAAAAATATAAAATAACTCTCTTCTCAGTTTGAAAAAGCAGACACAATCCTTGCCCTAAAGGAGTTAAATCACCTTAAGTGATGACTGTGGACACAGACATACAAATAAAACACAGAGAAATAACTATACACTGGACATGGAACGAAAAAGGTAGAAGGTAAGTCATTTACATTAGATGGAGTTTAATGTCTCTACATTTTACTCATGATTGTACTCTGCAAAGCATGTCATAGGGCATGTAAAGCCACTGGTGAATTTACATGGAGAAGGGATATCATCAGAGCTTTCTCTAAGGAAAGTCCAAGTGGTCATCGGCTTTCATTCTATGTCAGGACAGTTTCTTGACATGTTTTGCAACTTCTTTAGGAGCACTAAAACATTCCTGAGTTCAAATACTTGGTGGCATTGTATCCCTACTCATACTAACAGTACTACGCTATTGGCAAAGTTTTCTTTTCCTATGATTTCCATCAATAAGGAGGCTACATTACCTCAGTGTCATACAGAAACCACTGGGGAAAAAAAAGAAGAGGCAACAAAAGATACAAAAATAATATTGAGTGTTCACTTTATGATAAACACTGCTCTAAGCAATTAGCATGCATTATCTCATTTATCCTTAAAACAATCCTTTGAGGTAGGGACTAATTTTTAAAAACTTATTATTATAGGAAATTTTGGCACAAAAAAGCTACAGGGTCAAGGTTACACAGGACTTGAACCCAGTTATCAGATTCTTGACCCCCTGCTCTTAACCACTCATGATTCTACCTCCCAGTACAGTCAGCCCTCCATATCTGCAGGTTCAATTCAACCAACAGCTGCAATTCAACCAACCACAGATAGGAAATATTTGGGGAAAAAAAAAAAATTTATGTTGTTGCTCTCAATTACTGTGCAGTTAGGCCAATGATGGCTGCATCTGTACTGAACATGTAGACTTTTCCTTGTCATTATTCCCTAAATAATACAGTATACCAACTATTTATATAGCATTTACATTGTATTGAGAATTATAAGTAATCTAGAGACGATTTAAGGTATACGAAGGATGTGCATAGGTTATATGCAAATACCACGCCATTTTATATAATGGACGAGCATCTGTGGATTTTGGTATCCTGGGGGTCCTAGAACCAATACCCCAAAGATACTTAGGAATGACTGTACTAAGTGTTCTTGCCACTAATGGCTCTATCACTCGATATTCCTTTCCCAAGATACTGTGCTACATGTGCGCTGGCCTGTGTGTACACATATGCGCACACAACATTCATCACGCTGACAGTCTTCACCCTTCCCTGCACCATTACCTTTCCTACTCCAGTTCCTGCTATGTCCGAATATCTGCTTTCACACCATGAGAAGGTATGTTGATACAGGAAGACACTCGATAGTAAAGGAATGTGGGGCTAGAATTCAAGAGACCTTGGTTCTAACTCAGATTCTAACCCTATGACCCCGAGTAGATCACTTTACCTCTGAGAGACAGTTTCTTCACCTACTAAATAACACATCCTTATAACATTTTTGCAAATTGATTAAATGTATGTAGAAGCATTGTATAATCTAAAAAGAGCTGATTGTGGGTAATTACTTTCATTATACACAGTCTTCATCCTTACTTCTCCCATTCTTTCCATACTCATTGTGAAGAAGCAACACAGTTGACAATTATTTCTCATAATACCAGCCCAGCCCCTTTTCTTGTCTGCCCTTTCCTCCCTTCTTTTTATTCACTAAGGAGATGTACAATAGTCAGCAAGACAGAGATGATCCTTTCTCTTCTCCAGGTCAGAGAATACAAGACAGACAGCAAGACAGAGATGATCCTTTCCCTTCCCCAGGTCAGAGAATACAAGACTGGTATGCTGGTGCCAGTTTGTACCATCTCAACGACTTCTTCTCAAGTTCATGTTCAGTGAAGCCATGTTGGTGGCTTGAAAATGGTAACAGTTGGAAGTATTTACACTATGGAAACCAGCAAATGTTACAAGTCATTCCTCCCTCACCCTCCCCTTTCCCAAAAGAACTGGTTATTGAACATTTACCAGCATACCATTGGATACAGAAGCAAATTAATATAATGGCATAGGTGTTAGGATGGAGATAGAAAAGAGTAGTCTGGGAGCATTCAGGGAGGCATTTATCATAGTTGTGGGGGATAGGAAGCGGCATTAGGAGAAGGTGGTGTCCTGGAGAAATGAGGTTTAAGCTTAGACCTAAATAATGAGAGGAGATAGCCAGGCCAAGGGGAGGGAGAAGAGAGTTCCCGGGAGGGGTAACAACATGTGCCAAGACTCAGGGTGTTAGAACAGCTGAAGGAAGTTCCTTAAGGCTATAGTGCAAAGTGGAAGGGAGGAGAGAAGAATGAAGCTAGAGAAGTAAGACCCTGAGAGCTACCAGTGAGCTTTCGAGCAGGCAGAGTCAGGATTATGAGTGTGGGGTTTAGAGTCAGAGATGGCATTTGAATTCTGGTTCTGCCAGCTGGCGACCTCAGGCAAGCTTCTCACCTCAGCTGAGTCTCATCTGGGGTAAGAGGGTAATTATAGTACTCAGACCTCCTGGGGTGGTATGAAGCTGCAGGTGAAGTGCTCAGCACAGCATGCCTGGCTCCTCAGAGTTGCCTGGTAGGTATCTGAGCACTGGTCAATAGAGCAGATGCACACATTCTATAGGAGAGGAGCTGTTTCTGCAGCCTCTTACCACCCTAAAACACTGCTATTCTGGTAGTCTAGGACAGTGTTTTTCATACTCTGGGTGGTGACCCATTAGTGGGTTGTAAAATTAATTTAGTAAGTCTTGAGCAGCACTAAAAAGAAAAAAAAAGGATGAAGAAAAAAATATAGAATTCAGTGGAACTGGATAAAAAACCAGCACTGGAGTCCATTGTATGTTGCAAGGTAAGTTTTGTTTTGTATTTGTGCACACGGGGTTGCCATGTAAAATTTATTTCTGAGGGCTACAGTTAAAAAGCGTAAAAGCCTCTGCTTCGACAGAAAACTTTCTGTGAACTATGGGGGCTGGGAGAGGGAGGATGAGACAAGCCCTGCCAGCATCGCTTTCTCTTACTCCAGGAGCTGGAAATGTCTCAGGTGTTTATTCCCCTGGGTTTCCAAGGTATAGTTTTTAGTTTCCAATAAAAACAGATGTTCTTCCGGCCAGGTAGGACCCTAGGCTTTATCAGTCATCTAGCAGCCAGGGTAGAACAAAAGCCAAAGGCCATTCATTTGCAATGACATAGATGGACCTAGAGGTTATTACGCTGAGTGAAATAAGTTAGACAGGGAAAGATAAATACCATATGATTTCACTTATATGCGGAATCTAAGGAGCAAAAAGAACAAACTAATCAAAAACAGACTCACAAATATAGTGGACAATTTGGTGACAGACAGAGGGGAGGGGGGTTGGGAGGCTGGGAGAATGGGGTGAAGGGTTAAAGAAGTACAAATTAGTAGTTGATAGATGGCCACGGGGATGGTGAGCATGATATAGGGAATGTAGTTAGCATTAATGAAATGGCTAGGTGGAGAGCCAGAGGAGAGAAAGAGCAATTAAGGGGATCGTTTTATAAACTTTATAAATGTCTAACCAATGTACTGTATACTTGAAACTAATAAAGTAAAATTAAAAAAAAAGCCAAAGCCCAGGGAGGGAGAGTGTCTCTGCTAAGTAGGGGTGGGTGTGTGAGTGGGGTAGGGGAAGTGATACTAAAGACCTCCAACTGCCCTGCTGTTAACTAAGCTCTGATCATGAGTCACACTCAATAACTAAAACTGGCCAAGGCAAGTCCAGTGGTAGGTGCGTGGAGGAACTGAGTAGTGAAATTGACATTTAGTTTGGTGTGTCCCAGAAAGGTAATTGTGTATGTGAATAAATTTTAGAATAATTTATTTTCAACATATGTCAAAACATATCCAATTTGCCCTTTGGAGTTGCAAAAACTGTTCGGCATTTCTTTTTCCTTTACAATTTAAAAAACGGAAAGTAATGGCAGATGCCTGGTCAGTGTTTGGGAGAATAAACAAGCACCACACCACATGATGATTTAGTCTCCTTGACTTTCCACAGGCTCATTCCCCAGGCATATGCAATTGGTACTAGATTAGCTGCCGACATTTATTGACAAAGGAATTAATCTTCCCCAATGATGTTTTTTTTAAAGCTCATTCTTTATAGGAAGTTGCAGCAGAACATCAGGGCTCATTCACTTTCCTCATTCCTCCTTAACCTCTTGACAAAAGTGGCTAAAAATAAGCTCTCAAACCCTTTATTCTAGTGAGGAAGGTGAGGGATCAAAAGAATAAAGGAACATCTTTTCTCTGGTACAGGCCATCACATATCCAGTTCAGGCAGTCACTGAAATTACAGCCATCAGGAGACCACCTCTCACATGGATTTAGAAGCATGTGTGCATGTGTGTGTATGGGGGTCGGGGGAGGCCAATGTGAGAACAGATACATGGTTGTCATATTTAGGGTATTTGGTCAGAGAAGACATCCCAGCAGTGATATGTAGGTACCCACTTCTTGGCTTAACTGCATTTTCCTACCATGCTTCTCACTCATCAAAACCATTTTTAGTGGAGGGAGAAAGCAGTATATACTTCCTACATCAATAAAACAGTGCCGAGCCAGGAACTGCCCACTTCTATTCCCCAAACACAACTGAGAGCCCCTCTCACTCTGACCCTGGGTGGGTCACTGCAGGGCTCTGTCAGCTATCTTCAATGGGACTGCCCAGTTTCTCACTTAATCTGTTAATAATTCATCATCCACTGTGTGCACCGGACTAGTGCTAGTGCAGAAACACACACAGGAATAGAGAAAATGTTGCCCCTGACAACCTCCATGCTCTGTGGTGAAACAATACATTGAATGAAAGAATGCATGAGAGGATAAGGGTTGAAAGCAGCCTCAAGTTGTGGCACTGGACTTTCTCTGTTACATGGACTTCTGCCTAATGATTCTTGAGCTAGGTTTAGTAAGACACATGAATGGAACCTCTGTATGTGGATGCGGATGTGATGTTCAATATCTGTGTCTGGCAGGAGCAGGCTGATGGTGTCATGGTGAGGGCAGGCTTCTTGGATAGGCAGCATTTGTCACAGTGTTTTTGTGGGTGTGTGCCTTTGTTAGTTTGCAGCTGTGGAGGTGGGAAGGTGAGTGGTGAGCAAGGTGGACATATAGAAAGGAGGGAGGATTTTTCCCACCACGAAGGAAAATCTTCGATAATCAACAGCATCAAAA
Source organism: Pteropus alecto (assembly GCF_000325575.1). Taxonomy (NCBI): domain Eukaryota; kingdom Metazoa; phylum Chordata; class Mammalia; order Chiroptera; family Pteropodidae; genus Pteropus; species Pteropus alecto. The sequence continues at coordinate 47,696,180 of NW_006436298.1, forward strand.
AGTTCTTCCTTTTGAACAAAATTTTAGCTTTATTGAAAGGAAATCCCAGTGGAGAAAATACCTTAAAAGATAGTGTTTAGGAGGCAAACACAGTTATTAATGCATTCAAATCTAAATGCCGACTCTTTCATGTACACATGTTAAAGAAAATAAGACACAAGCCAGCTAATAAATGATATGAAATCTCAAGTTAATCCTCTCCAAAGGATTTAATTATCCTTTCAATTGATTTCCCATTCAAGATCATAACGCACTGATCATTTAAACCAAGAAAATACGAGGGCACCACAATGATTGATGTATCTTCAAGTCACATTTATAGTGGTTCCAATAGAATAGGAAATAGAGAATGCCTTCTAAGACAAAGGAGCAGATCACATTCCATACAGTGAGGGCCCTATAAAAGTGAAAATAACCTAAATGTCCATCAGTTGATGAGTGGATAAACAAAATGGGGTATATCTATATAATAGAAGGTTATTCAGCCATAAAAGAAATGAAATACTGATACATGCTATGACCTGAATGAACCTTGTGGATATGAAGTGAAAGAAGGCAGACTAAAGAGGCCACGTATTGTATGATTCCATTTACATGAAATGTCCAGAACAGGTAAAGCCATAGAGACAGAAAGTTGATTAGTGGTTTCCAGGGGCTGTAGGAGGGGGCAATGGTGAGTGACTGCTAATAGATACAGGGTGTTTTAGGCGGTGATGATAATGTTATGGAATCAGATAGTGGTGATAGTTATGCAACTGAACTGTGCACTTTTATTTAATAAGAGTGTGAATTATATGGTATGTGAATTGTATCTCAGTTTTATAAGAGCTTCTCCCCAGATATCTGCTGGGATTACTCCTTTACCTCCATCAAGCCTTTACTCAAATGTCATTTTCTCAATGAAAACTTCAATCACCCTACCACTTTCTAGCTCTTTGATCCTCTTATCCTGCTGTATCTTTTAATCCATATAGTATATGTCAGCTTCCAACATAATACATACCTCACTTACTATGTTTATTATTTTCCTCCACTGAAATATAAGCTCCATGAATTCAGGGATTTTGTCTGCTTGTTCACTTACATAGTACAACTGTCTAGAAAAGTGCCCTGTACATTCATCAATATTGAATGAATAAATACATTTGTACTTAGCAGACACTAAAACTGATATTGCAGAAGAATACTGAATCATATAGAATAACATTCGTTTATTTTTAAATGAAAAAAGTAGATTACCAAATGCTACACAGCATATTATGTATGATTCTCAAATTGGTAAGAAATAAAAAAGGAAAGGAAAGTACATTGGGAGAATGAGACACATTAAAATACATCACAATTTCTGGGTGTTGAGATCATAGTTAGTTATTAATTTATTTCTTTTAAAATGTGTGCATATTTTCTAAACTCACAGGTTTTGGAATTAGGAAGATTTGGGGTCTAATCTATGCTCCATTTCTTACTGGCTATGTTAATTCTGAGTAAAGTTACTCAACCCTCAGTGACTCAGTTTCCTCATCTATAAATGGAGATAATAATAGTACTAACATCATTGGACTCTTGAAGATTAAATGAAATAATACATGTAAAACACTCAGCACTGTGCTCAGCACATAATAGGCACTCAATACAATATTAACTATTATTATTTATCTCTTTAAATGCTGTACCTCTCTCTTGGATTTGTTCTCTTTCTGGAGCTCTTACTAATCAGATGTTGGACTACCTGGATTTCGTGTCCACACTTATTAAGTTTTCTCTCGTATATTCTAACTTTCTGTCTTTTTGTTCTATGGTCTTATAGATCAACTTGACTTTTAAACTCAGTAAATGAATTTTAAAAGTTTCATCCACCATATTTTTAATTTCCACTGGTTTTTCCTTACTTTATAGGTATTTATGAACAATATACAGTATTGTTTTATGTATATTAAATTTGTACCATAAGATGCGTATTCCAAGATAATTCTATTCACCCAACAATGTGTCCGAAATCTATCCATGTTGATAAATATGGATCTAGTTTATTCATTTTTAACTGCTGTGAGCGTTCTGCTATATTCATTTTTTAACAAATATTTATGTGCACCAACAAGGTTGCTGGAACTGTACAGGTGGCTGGGGACATAGCGATGAAGGAAACAAAATATGAACACAGTGTAATTTATTTTTATCTTTTCTCCATTAACAGACATTAAGTTTTGCCATGACAAGGAATGCTTCAGTGAGCATCCTTACACAGGGCTTCTGTTGCAAGTGCTTCTCTAGGGAATGTTTCCAGGGGTAAACTGCTTCTTCCTAGACTGAATTTTCAACTTTACCAGGTATTGTCAACTTGCTTTCCAAAGTGGTGTACCAGACTGCGTGCCCAGCAAGCTGGGAAAACTCTGTTCCATTCATCCTGCCCAACATTTGCCCAGTCATAATTGACTTTTGCCATTCTGATGGTACCTCTGTTTTAGTAAGCATTTCTCCTAATTGCTAGTAAGGCTCAGCATTTCTTCTTATATTTACTGGTCCTCTAAATTTTCTTTGTCTACTGCCTGAAGGTACCCTTTACTACTCATTTTGCAGTCAGCTGTCTTTTTTTATACTGATTTGTAAGGATTCTCCATCTATATAGTTTGGAAACCAACATATTTGCTGTTTTATGTGTTGAAAATATATTCTTCCAGGCCAGGGTTTGTGTCTTAACTTTATTTGTAGTGGCTTTTGCATAAAAGAGTTTTCCTTCTTAATGTAATCTTTCCCTTTATGAACTGTCCTTTTTGTGTACTGACTGAGAAATAATCTCTCCCCTGCAGACATAAAAATATTCTCCTATATTTCTTTCCAATAATCTTAAAAGTTTATTTTACCTTTAAGCTCTTAATCCATCTAAAATTATCCATCCGTATGAGGTGAGGCATTAATCTATTTTTCTTTTCTCATGAGAGCTTAATCATTTATTAAATAATCCTTCCTCTTCCCACTTATTTTTAATACCTACTCAACCCTCTGTCAAGTTTCTGCATATATTTTAGAGATTGCTTGAGGTTTTTATGCTGTTACAATGAGTAGATTTGAGATTTTTAAAAAACAATTCTCTTCTGGTCCGTAAATTTCCTATGTTTCTCCCAACCTCATGACTTCTTTTGTCTTCACTTACACTAACCATATTTTTAAACCCATCTCTTGGTTTACAGATGAAGAAAAGAAGATGGAGTGATCTCATACTTCCTGTTCAGGTTCATACAGCAAGACAGCTAGAAATCTTAGCCTAGGATCTTAGTTTGCATTCCAATCCTCTTTCCACTAGTGCTCCCTTCATCTGAAAATTTCCATTTTGGTCAAACTTTCACTCCTACTAGTAGTGAGTGAAACTGCCCATTTCAATGAATCTTTGCCAAGACTGGGTTTCATAGTTTTAAAATCTCTTCAAATTGGTAGATTAAGGATGAAATTTCATAATTAGTGTGTTTTGACATAAATAAATATTTAAATAAATGGATATTAAGTAAATAAATATTCCTTTGAAACTCTGTGTTTCTTGGCCATGATATTGTCTTTCTGATTTGTCTATTCATGTCTTTCCCCCAGTTTTCCATTTTTTTTTTGCCTTTTTATTAGTGGTGTTTAGAAACTCCATGTATATATTAAATATATTAACTCTTTGCCATATTTAAATTTTAAAAATCCCACCATTTCTCTTCTAATTTTGTTTATAGTCTATCTGACACAAAAGTTTTAGAAGGCTAACCTGTCAATCATTTTCTCTGTTGTCTCTTCTATTACTCTTCTACTTGGAAGGGTCTTCTCATGCCAAGTACAGATAAATGTTCACCCCAGATTTTCTATGACTTTTATGATTTCATAAACTCTTCAATCCATTTGTAATTTATTTTGGTTTATGGTGTGATGTCAAAAGCTTTTGCTTTCTCCAAATGGTTTATCAATTGGTTCAATCCTTTTTATTGATGACTTCTTCATTTATATGTCACCTTTATCTACCATAAATTCTTATACATACTAGAATTTCTTCTTTGGTATTTAATTAATCTGTCTATTCTTATAAAACATCATATTTTAAAGTCATAGCTTTATAATTAATTTTAATAACTGGTAGAATATCACAAACATTGCTGTCCCTCAGATTTTACTGATCATTTCTATTTATTCTACCCAATTTTTTTTGAACCATTTTAAAGTTGAGATTTACTCTTCCAATCTAGGAACATAGAATTTATTCGTTTTATTTCCCTCAGTATAGTATTTTAGTTACTAAATATGGATTTATTACTGATTATTTTATACTCTAGTAAATGAAATCTTTCCCATTATATTTTGTAACAACTTACTGTCCATACATAGAAAAGCTATTAATTTTGGTTTACTTTTATATAGATTTTTATTTTTTATTAAA
>NW_006436298.1:47700642-47736216 GCF_000325575.1 Pteropus alecto
ATTTTTATTTTATTAAATTTTTATTTATTATATTATTTTTATTGAGTCTATTAAGTTTCTAGGTAAATAAAAATATACAAATATTAATTATTTTTCCCCCCTTTCCTCTGATTTCTATTTCTTGGAGAAGTTGTAGCTTCCAGAAAAATACTGAAAGATCATGCTGAAAAGTGAGTCTTGTTCCTCATTTTAATGCGGTGTCTCCAGTTTACCATTCAGTATGCTCTATGTTGTTTCTCTGGGCTAGACATCTTGATTACATTAAGATATATGTTAGCTTAATAAATAGTCTAGTGTACTTATCTTGAATTTAAGCTTATTTTCAATAGTTTAAATTTTTATTTTTAAAAGCCTACTGCTTTTGTATTCTGTATTTTTTGTTTTTCATTATCTATTTCTTCATATTCCATTCTATGTCCCTATTTACTTCTGATCTAATCTGTTTATCACTGCTTTTAAAATAATTTTTATTTGAATCCAAAAAGGCTTCATGACTGGGTAGTATGTATGTGGAGAAGAAAGATCAAAGGTACTGAATAATTGTCTGGTTAATAATCAAATATGACTCATTTTAAAAAAATGCCACTTGTTCATTTGAATAGAAATTGATTACTGTCATACAGAGGAAAAAAGTTCGTAACTACCTATTTAGTGGATTTTATGTGCAAGATACAATTAACTTAAAAACAAATGATCACTAATAAAAAAAAACAAAACCCACAATGATAGGGTCATTTCAAAGAGATAAAGGATCCAAGTGTAAGAACGCCAAAGGCTAAAAGTGGAACAAACTGAGCAACAACAACAAAAAATAAAGTAGTACTGCATTATAACGTAAAGTATAAGATCTATGAGTCCATAATAACACAAATAAATGATTGAATAAGTAAATATGGATTGGGTGGGGGAGAAACAAATCTCCTGTGCAGAAGAAATCCAAATAATTTATGTATACCCTCTGACCTAAAGAAGGTGGAGCATAACTCCCCACTCCTTAAGTGTGGGCTATGAATAGTGACTTTCTTCCAAAGAGTACAGCATGGAAAGGGGAAAAAAGAGTAACGTTACAACAGAGAAACCTGACAAACACTACCTCAGACAGGTGATCAAGGTCAACATCAACAATGGTGAGTCGTTTTGATACTATGTATCTTTTGTATGTGATGACACTGGCACTTTATTTCTGTGGTCTTCTTTTCCAAAATTCATAACCCCAGTCTCTGAGAAAAACATCAGACAAATCCCAACTGAGCAACATTCTACAAAATACCTGACTGGTATTCTTTAAAACTGTCAAGTTAAAAAAAAAAAAAACAAACAGAAAAGTTTGAGAAACTGTCACAACCAAGAGAAGGCTAAGGAGACATAACAATTAAATGTAATGTGGGATCTGGAATATAGAGGACAATCTGGTGATGGCCAGAGGGGAGGGAGGTTGGATGGTTGGGAAAAAGCAGTGAAGGGTTAAAGTACAAATTAGTAGTTGATAGATGGTTATGGGATGGGGAGCACCACATAGGAAATGCAGTCAGTAGTAATGTAATGGCTGTGTAGAGCCAGAGAGAAGAAAGTTGGGAAAAAGCAGTGAAGGGTTAAAGTACAAATAGATGGTTATGGGGATGGGGAGCACCACATAGGAAATGCAGTCAGCAATAATGTAATGGCTGTGTAGAGCCAGAGAGAAGAAAGAGTAATTAGGGGGATTGTTCCATAAACTATATAAATATCTAACCAATGCACTATATACTTGAAACTAATAAAAAATGTAATGTGGACTCTGTGATGAGATCTTGGAAAAAAAGGATAGTAGGTAAAAACTAAGGAATCTGAAGAAAATATGGAGTTTAGTTAATAATAATGTATCAATATTGGTTCATAAGTTGTAACATATACTAATGTAAGATTTATTTTACTCTTAGCAAATTGCAAATACACAATACAGTATTAACTATCAGCACTATGCTGTACATTATATCTCATGATTTATTTATAATTGGAAGTCTGTGTACGTTTTGACCCCCTTCGCCCATCTCACCCACCTCCCCATTCTCTCTCCCCTTGGCAACCACCAATCTGTTCTCCATATCCTGGCCTTGGTTTTGCTTTTTTTGTTTGTTTTTTTGTTTTTTAGATTCTACATATAAGTGAGATCATATGGTATTTGTCTTTCTCTGACTTACTTCATTTAGCATAATATCCTCCAGGTCTATCCAAGTTGTCACAAATGGCAAGATTCCGTTCTTTTTATGGATGAATTGTATTCCACTCTGTGTGTGTGTGTGTGTGTGTGTGTGTGTGTGTGTGTGTGTGTGTGTGTGACATCTTCCTCTATTTATTGTGACATCTTCATCCATTCATTTATAAATGGACACTTAGGTTGTTTCCATATCTTGGCTATTGTAAATAATGCTGCAATAAACATGAGAGTGTAGATATCTTTTTGAGTTGGTGTTTTTATTTTCTTTGGGTTAATACCCAGAAGTAGAATTGCTGGATCATATCATAGTTATATTTTTAATTTTTTTCAGAAACCTCCATATTGTTTTCCATAGGGGCTGCATCAATTTACATTCCCACTAATAGTGTACAAAGGTTCCCTTTTCTACATGACCTCGCCAGTACTTGCTATTTCTTGTCTTTTTGATAATAGTCATTCTAACAGGTGTGAGATGCTAACTCACTGTCATTTAGATTTGCATTTCCCTGATGATCAGTGATATTGAGCATCTTTTCATGTACTTTGTATGTTTCTGTATCATGTATCTGTATGTTCTCTTTGGAAAAATGTCTATTCAGATTCTCTGCCCATTTTTTAATTGAATTGTTTGTTTTTTTGCTATTGAATGCATTCTTTATATATTTTGCATATTAATCCCTTATCAGATATGATTTGCAAATATTTGTCTTTTCATGTTATTGATGATTTCCTTTGCTGTGTAGAAAATTTTCAGTTTGATGTAGTCCTACTTGTTCATTTTTGCTTTTATTGCCTTTGATTTGGAGTCAGATCCAAAAAACTATCACCAAGACAGATGTCAAGGAACTTACTGCCTATATTTTCTTCTAGGAATTTTATGCTTTTAGGTATTACATTCAAGTCTTTAATTCATTTTGATTTAATTTTTGTGTATGGTAAGAGATAGTTTAGTTTAGTTTCATTCTTTTTCACATGGCTGTGCAATTTACCCAACAGTATTTATTGAATGGACTGTCCTTTCCCTATCATAAATTCTTGCCTCTTTTGTCATAAATTAATTGAGTATATAGGTATGGGTTTATTTCTGCACTCTCTCTTCTGTTCCATTGACCTGTTTTTATGCCAATATCATACTGTTTTGATTACTATAGCTTTGTAATGTAGTTTGAAATCAGGGAGTGTGATGCCTCCAAGCTTTGTTCTTTTTTTCTCAAGACTGCTTTGGCTATTCAGGGTTTTTTGTGGTTCCATACAAATTTTAGGATTGTTTGTTATATTTCTGTGAAAAATGGCACTAGAATTTTGATAGGGATTGCACTGACTTTGTAGATTGCTTTGGGTAGTATGGACATTTTGACAATATTAATTTTTCCAACCCATGAGCACAGAATATCTTTCTATTTATTTGTGCATTCTTCATTTTCTTCCATCAGTGTCTTATAGTTTTCAGTGTATGTGTCTTTCACTTCCTTGGTTAAATTTATTCCTCGGTATTTTATTCTTTTTTATGTAATTGTAAATGGTATTGTTTTCTCAATTTCTCCTTTTAATAGTTGTTAGTACATAGAAACACAACAGACTTTTGTACATTGAGTTGTATCCTGTAACTTTACTGAATTTATTAGTTCTAACAGTTTTTTGGTAGAGTCTTTATACATACATATATGTATATATAAACAGCAAATAGTGACAGTTTTACTTCTTCCTTTCCAATTTGAATGCCTTTTATCTCTTTTTCTTGTCTAATTGCTCTGGCTAGGACTCCCAGTACTATGTTGAATAAAAGTGGCAAGAGTGGGCAACTGTGCCTTGTTCTTAACTCTAGAGGAAAAGCTTTCAGCTTTTCACTATTGAGTATGATGAAAAAACTTTTAGCTTTTCACTGTTGAGTAAGCTGTGGGCTTGTCATATATATAGCCTTTATTATGTTGAGGTATGGTCCCTCTATGCCTACCTCATTGAGCGTTTTTATCATAAGTGGATGTTGAATTTTGTCAAATGCTTTTTCTGCATCTATTGAGATGATCATATGATTTTTATCCTTCATTTTGTTAATGTGGTGTATCATTTTAATTGATTCATGGTTATTGAACCATCCTTGCATTCCTGGAATAAAGCCCATGTGATCATGGTATATGGTCTTTTTAATGTATTGTTGAATTAGGTTTGCTAATATTTTGTTGAAGATTTTTGCATGTATGTTCATCAGAGATATAGAGCTATAATTTTCTTATGGTGTTCTTGTCTGGTTTTGGTATCAGAGTAATACTTGTTTCATAAAATGAGTTTGGAAGCATGCTCTTCTCATCAATTTTTGGGAAGAGTTTGAGAAGAACTGGTATTAATTCTTTGAATGTTTGGTAGAACTCAGCATGAAGCCATCTGGTCCTGGACTTTTGCTTGTTGAGAGGTTTTTGATTAATGGGTCAGTCTCCTTACTAGTAATGTCTATAGTGAGTTTTCTATTTCTGCATGATTCAGTCTTAGAGGTTGTATGTTTCTAGGAATTTACTCATTTCTTCTAGGTTGTCCAATTTGGCAAGATGTTAATAGTAGGGGAAACTAGGTAGGAGGGAGGTATATGTGAACTTTCTATACTATCTTTACAATTTTTCTATAATCATAAACCTGTTCTAAAAGTAAAGTTTATTTAAAAAATAATTACATCTTAAGTAATTATTCCTGGGTGTTCTTAAAGCTGCAGTTACTATACCACCATGGAACACAACTCAGTATCTAACAGAGAGTTAGCCCTGCTTGGTATTCCAACTAGCATCACTTCCTGGACTAATTACCAATGTACCTTTGTCTCCTAGGTTACTGCTTGTTATAGTTCCACACAGAGTATTCAGTTTTACTCTAAAGTTCCTCTGAGAAAACAGCAAGAACAAATGAATATATATTATAGCTAGAGGGTCTTAGGTTAGAGTTTGGTGTGCTATGAAGTCAAGCTATGTAATATTCATGGCTAGTTATATTTTAAAGGGTAAGTTGACCATACTCTGGTCCAGCCTGGCTTCAGCCCATCTTGGAGTAAATCAGGCAAGAAAATGAATTTCTACAGTTTTCAAAAGGTCCTAAGAGTTTTTATATCTTAAATAGGAAATTTCCATAAACTAAAAGTAGGAATAATTGGTACCAATTACACAGAACTTGCTCCTCAAATTGTCTATGTAGTCTGCCATTTTGTCTATCAACATATGATTTATTAATTTTGTTACAATGATTTGAGTTCAGGTAGCATAAATCATGAATAAAGATTAGATTAACAGTTACAGTGCCCCATGGGACAATGTCTCAAGTGAAGAAAACTCAAAGTTGTATCAATATTTGAAAATTGAAATGACATTCAATAACCTTACAGAGGCAGAGTATAAATCTTAGTTTTGCTTATTTCATGCACACTTTAAAACTTTTTTAAAAAATTTTTTATTACTATTTTCCCTTGTGAAAATGTTTTGAAAAGCAAATCTATGAGCATCCTGATCTGCCCCCAGCTATTAAGCAACCCTAGACACTGACCTCCTGCTACTGTTTTCATGACTTAAATACTTTAGAAAAACAATATATTACCAGGCCCCCAAGCCATTTACGACAATGATATTTTGCCTTTTTGTTGTTGTTGTTGTTCATTAAAAAGAGAGAACTGTCTGTCAGTGTGGCAAATACCATCATTTTAATATTCAAAATTATATTACCCTGTTTCCACTGGTTAAGGTGGTTTATTCCACCCGACTCCTTTACCTTTATGAAGCTCTAATTGCTCATGTACTCAAATACATAATTGTGATTTAGAAAAATGACCACACAATAAATACTCTGGTTAGAGGTTAAGTACTCACCAAAATGAATTAAAAGTGTCTGAGATTAAGGAGAAATGGCTCATTATTCAGGTAACTCAATTTTCTATTATTTATATTCTCATGTAGTTGATGGTGTAGTTAGTATAGACAATAAAATGAGGTGTCAGAGGCAATTCCAACTATGACTTCATACATTCTATAACATCTCTTGTTATAAACATTTATTCCAAATGTCTGAGTTCTGAGTGTGTTGAATGAAGAAAAGGGAGAAATACAGCAACAGAAAGCAGAACAGAACAAACCAAAGTTCTTCACACTAAATTCCCTCTCCACTCCACTAATGATACTTTGTTGGAAAAGTTTCAACATGTTCTCTTTGTCAGAAATGAGGAACATTGATCTACATGCAGGGTTTACATAGAGGTTATCAAAATAAAATTTTAGAGAATCATGAAAGGGCTGAATTCAGCATGTTAAATCCCTAATCAGAGATGCCAAAATCCAGAGTCAGACATCTGTCTTTCAGAGGCGACCACCAGAAGGCTGATGAAAGAGGGTTCATGGAAAGGTCGGTAAAAGTAAAGTTAACAGTTATGTTTACTATTATGAAAAATATTTTTGATAAGCAATATAATTTGTTCCTTTTTTTGTCCTATGTTTTCCCCTATTCATTTGTATATCTATAGTATTGAATTTATTTCATTAGCTAGTATTGGGGAATGAACAAAACTTAATTAGAATTCAAATTATAATTCCATCATGATGTATTTTACTCTGATATTCTTGGGATCTAATAAGAAATTATGCCTCATCAAACATATATAATTTGGCTTGAAGTAGTAATAGTAGGAAGCCAAATTTATGGTTATAATAAAGTTGTCTGTGCTGGATATTTTCATTTCACAGTGCAATATGCATTGGGTAACCTTGGTCCCCAGGCAATCATTTAGTCATTCAAGCTCACTCTGGGTGGGGAGCTTGTTTACATCCTATAATCACACCCTTAACACTCACTCCTAAATATAAACACAAAGACAGATATTAATAATTGTTTCACAACTTCAGTGACACCACTACACAATTATATTGACAGGCTCGATACTGACAACTTTGAAGCTACCATGGTTACTCTTTCACAATGTAAACAATCAAGAATCTGCAAAACTTATCAGAAATATGCATTATATTTCTTTGCCCTCAGAGCTAGTGAGGCAGCATCAGCTGAAGAAACAAGTATGGGTCTATGCCATTAACATGGTAGCTTCGCAAGATGATAACCCAGGGAAGGAAGTTGTAGACAGACCGCCAATGTTTGAGGAACCTGTGTTCACAGGAGGCACACAATGCAGCTGTTGATTGATTCTGAAATTTAATTAACTGGCTGTGTCCCTGTGGGCTAGTCATTTCACTTCCATGGACCTTCTTCATTTGGAAAATGAGGATGTTAAATGTTTCATGCTAATTCCCTTCCAGTCTAAGGTCATGTAACAATAATCATTTATCTCTTTGTGTGTTTATGCATATACATAACTACATGCTTTCAATAATAGCAATAATAATGAAAGTTAATATGAACATGTGATTCTGTAACTTGTTACTGAATCCATTTTATTATTTTTTAATAACAAAAGATTTTCTTTCTGTACATGTGACTGGGTATTTATGTTCTCTAAGCTTTAGTTTCCTTATATATAAATTAAGACAATAATGGCACCTATCATTGTTTATAGCACACTGTGAGCTTTACCTAGAAAATGTATGTAATGTTTAGCCCAGTGGTGGTACGTAGTTGGTACCTGATACATTATTTCTATTGTTTTCTAACCTTTATTTTATTTATGAAATAAGCAAAGAACGAACAGTATTATGATTGTCCACTTGGAAAGGAAACTTTTTTATGAATTGTTACAAAATAGTTTTTATGAATTGCAGTTATTTAGAGAAGAAACAACTGAATTTTTAAAATATATTTTTAAACAAAAAGAAGGGATCCTAAAATAATGCAATTCTCCTTTAAAAAATAGAATAATTATACATTGAATTTGCTATTCTGTAGGATAAACCTAGACAGTATTTAATTATAATACCCATATAAACCAAAATAGAAGATTTGACTAATGTTGGATAACTTGTTAAAGATATCAAGGAAAAAAATTCTTAGAATGGTATTGCTAAGCATTGAAAAGAAAAGGAAATGCTACATATTAAAAGAAAATTAAAAAAACAAACCAAGCGCCCACATTTTCTGCTTGCGTAAATGGCATAAAAGATGTTTGTTATAGACATATACTCAGTTGAACTAACAAGAAAAATTTGATCTAAGACACTACACATTTTTAGAAACAGAAGTTGACAAAAATTTAAATTTAGTTTTTAAGTTGGTAAATATTTCAAGAAAAAAATCTGATGAGTTTTTGAGCAGTTGAAGAAGAGCAATCAGGGAATATTGATTCCTTTTCAATTGGCGTATATTCTTCTGTCAGAAAACCAAAGAAAAAAAGACCAGGATGTCAAAATGTCAAAGCTATTAATTTTAAAGTCTTGAAGTCCACCAAAATAATTGACCAAAAATTTCTGTCATTCTTTCTTCTCCATGTCACAGAACTGACCTAAGGGTGTAGAACATCAGAGGCCTAAAGTGCTTCCCTAAAGAGCACTTCTACTTTGGGTCCTATTTCAATATTTAAAACAAAACATGACTCTCACACCTTTACCAATTCTGGCTAAGGAGACTGAGTGAACTAGCTGCTTGCTTGGGCCAAGTGGTCAGAGATGACAGCCTATCCCTTTAGCTGATAATATTCGGCAGAAAAATCCTGAATTGAGGTTTTCATAACTTCATCTCAGTCCTGCCAGATCATAACCTCTGCCTTCCTTCCCTCTTCCCCTCTGCTATGATTCAACCTTCCTTGGACTGAAGTTGGAACTAATGCCATAGGCCAAAGGGCACAACACTCAGAAAGGCTGGGGTAAGATTTGCTTCTATGTGGTGTTCAAATGAGTAGTCATTTGCTGTCATAATGCTAGTTCAACCTGAGTTTCCCTGGTTACTCTAATTATTATATACATAAACACATTACATTTCTTAATTAACTTATTTACTGGTATGATTCATTCACCTCCTGACAGACTTTAGTTTCTCCAGATTCAGGAACTGGGGAAGATGGAAATCCTGGCTACTCCCTAAAGGCCCTAAGTGCAGGTACAAAGAGGAACATTTACCAAATGGTCTTTGAATGGAAAGTCTGAGATAGGGGAGTTTTCCTTCCTTATGGTCCATGTCTTTGAAAAATTAAACTTAAAAAATGATTTTCTGGAATTCTAAGATGTGAGTCCAGTGAGTTTTTTCCTACTGTCCTATTATGGTTGTTTGAGGCTGGGGTCCACATAGCAAATGCATATTAATCCCTTGGCCCATAGATTTGTAAATCTCTTGAGCATGTGGGAGATTAAGGTTGAGTACTTGATGGAAGCAGGATGTTTCAGCTGAGATTAGCTGAAACAGCTGAGGGAGAGGGCATATTGGTGAGCCAATGTTTGAGTCACGGCTTCTGAGCAGGTGAGCTAGACTGGAACCTAGTGAGAGAAGGGTCATACCCCTTTCTCCCCCCCGCACGCTAGCCGGGCCCAGCAAGAGTGAAAGGTGGGGAGGGAATGACCTTGAGGAGGATAGGGCTTACTGGAAGCTAATGGAATGGGAGTCTCCCTGACTTCCCAGAGGAAAGAGGGAACATGCTCCTCATCAAAGGCAAGCAGGAGAGGGAATTTACATTCTGGAACACATCCCTGTGTTTCTTATGATGGCTTCTTCCTTCAGTCACATTGGAACACATTTTTTTTTAAACGTCCACTTATTGAGCAATAAACGTGAACATTGCCAAAGGCTTTCCACACATGAGATCATTGTCCTCAGAACAATTATATGAGATATGTATAATTATGACCCCTATCCACGAAGATGATACATGAGGAAACCAAGGCTCTATATATTAAAGAATGGGCCCATGGAAAGAAGCCAAGATTCTCATACTTGTCTGAGTACCTCTTTAAGGTAGAGTTCTTTATCACTAAATTATAGTGTTCCTCTTTCATGAATAGGGGCACTGACTTCCACAAAATTGCTAAGATGTTGAATGGTCAAGGATTCAATAATATTCATTGTCTACTTATTAGAAAGGAACATAAATAATGCTGTTTTAGAAAAAGTTTTTAGGTATAGTGTCGGGAAAAAAATTTCGTGCTTAAAATTTTAGTTTTAATATAATGGTATAAATTATAGATACTGAAAGTAATCAAAGTATGTTGACAATATGTTAATGTTAAGTTGGTTGAAGCCTAAAATGGTTTGAAACTGTATTGGGAAAGTTTACATATATACAAGGCGAAGCTCCGAAAGCAGTAAATAAAATAATGAGCCAATGAGATATGAAACCATTCAGAGTTTCCTCTCTACTAATTTTTGTAAGGCAAGGTTTGGGGCTTTAACTGGAACTCTAGTGGGAGTAGAAAATGGTGAAACTACCTGGGAAGAGTTTGGCAGTTTCTTATAAAGTTAAACATATATTTAACATATGGCCTAGCATTGGGTATTTACCCAAGAGTATTGAAAACATATGTCCATAAAAATGTGCATTTTTATTCAAAACAGCTTCAAGCAAAACAACAGGTGAATGGATAAATGATTTTTGATATATTTATATAATGAATACTAATCAGCAATAAAATGGAAAGAACTACCAATAACATGTAGAAACATAGATGTATATCGTAGTTACCATGCTGAGAGGAATAAAATGAACACAAGAATATACACACAATGAGTCTGCTCATATGAAATTCTAGAGGCAAAACTAATCAATAGTGACAGAAATCACATCAGTAATTTCCTGTGGCAAGATTAGTGTTGGAGTTGGGGGACTGACTGCAAAGGGGTACAGAGTTCTGGGAAGATGGAAACGTTCTATATATTTATTGGGATGGTGGTTATACACTTGTGTGTGCATACATTTGATAAAACCATTCAACCGATATGCTTAAAATATTATATGGAAATTATACCTCAATAAAGATTGAAAAAAGACAATTGGCTTAGAAGAGCGTATGCATTAAAAAACAAAAATTCCCCCATCTCAGTTCCTGTTCAGGAAGTTTATGTCCTGTTATTTTTCCTTAGTTGCAAGGTAGATTTTTGTTTATAAAACTCAAGTGGAAAAAATTAGAAGATTTTAAAATAAAGCTATTAAACATTTTTAAACTCTCTTATCTAGATAATCAGATTTCCTTGATATTTGAGGTTTTACCATGCAAGAGCATTCTTACAACACTATTTTTTTTACAATAAGTATTTATGTGCCTTAAATAACATTTACTGAACACAATTTAATCATCTCTGAATACCTCCAGGTCATTATTGTTAATATCAAAAGTTGTGCAATTCTGTAATATAAAGATGATCTCGGTTTGTTACAGCACATAGAACTGTTTGCTTCTATGCTAAATGGCTTCAGAATACTGAGCTTTTTCAGTGTTCATATTTGCCTCTTACTCTTTTCTCTCTTGTTGGGCTGTAAGCAACTTGACTTTCCCTCTCTGCTAACCTTCTAAGATAGCTAAATTAACAGAACTATATATAGAGCAGCAGCCCCCACCTATGGATTTCAAACCAGCAATTGATTGGTTTCAAAAGAATCACCTGGAAACCCGTCAAAACTACAGATGCCTGGGCCCCATCCTTGGTGATTCGCATATCTAATTCAATATGCACCATACAGGATTATTTTTATTATGGAAATATGTTTGTGTATGTTTAAACATACACAAAAGGAGAAAAAACAGTATAATGAACCACCATACACCTACCATCCACTTCAACAGTTATCATCATTTTGTCAGTCTTTATTATGTATCTGCCCCTTTCCACTTTTTACAGTAGAACTGGAGTTGCCCAACTACTGCCCTGTGGATCAAGTCCAACCTTGCCGTTTTTTAAAAATTCAGATATAATTCACATGCCATAAAATATACACTCTTAAGTGTACAATTCAGTGGTTTTACATTTCACAAAGTTGTGCGACAATCACCACTAATTCCAAAGCATTATCATCACTCCAATAGAAACCCAATGCCCATTAGCGTCACTCATTCCCCACTTTCCCCAGTCCCTTGCAACCACTGATCTACTTTCTATCTCTATGGCTTTGCCTATTCTGGACATCGTACAATATGTGGCTTTTTGTGTCTGGCTTCTTTCACTCGGCTTGATGTTTTCAAGGTTTATCCATGTTGCAGCATGTATCAATACTTCATTCCTCTCTACAAGTGAATAAGATCCCATTGTATAAATATACCACATTTTGTTTATACATTCATCAGTTGATGGGCATTTGGATTTCCACTCTTCAGCTATCATCAACAGGCTGCTATGAACATTCCTGTACAAGTTTTTATGTCTTCAATTCTATTGGGTATTTACCTAGGAGGGAATTGGTAGGTCGTATGATAACTCTATCTTAAATTTTGGGGAGAACTGCCAGACTATTTTCCAAAGCAGCTGCAGCATTTTACATTCTAGCGCATGAGGGTTCTAATTTCTCCAAATCCTCAATATTATTGCCCATGTTTTTGATTCTCGCCACCTTAGTGTAAAGTGGCATCTCATTGTGGTTTTGGTTTTTATTTCCATAGTGATGAATGATGTTGAGTATCTTTTTGTGTGCTTATCAGCCATTTTTATACCTTCTTTGAAAAAATATCTATTCAAATCTTTTGTCCATTTTTAGATTGGGTTATTTATTTTTTTACTGTTGAGTTGTAAGAGGTTTTTAAATATATATATATATTATATTATATATGTATATATATGTATGTATATATGTATGTGTGTGTATAGATATGTATGTCTATATGTGTATATATATATATATATAGACATACATATCTATACACACACATACATACATTCCAGATACTAAATTTTTCAGATATATGATTTGCAAATATTTTCTACTATCCTGTAGGTAGTCTTTTCACTCTATTTTGACATGGTCCTTTGAAGCATAAAAGTTTTTAATTTTAATTACCTACTTTTCTCTTTGGTTGCCTGTGCTTTAGTAGTCACGTCTAAGAAACCACTGCCTAACCCAAGGTCACAAAGATTTACCCCTATCTTTTCTGCTAAGCGTTTTATAATTTTAGCTCTTACATTCACGTTTTGCACGTCTGAACTTTAAAAAAGCTTCTCACATTCTCCTGAGGCACAACTGGTTTTGGAAAGTAAAAGTGAGTAGATTTTGGCAGCAACCAAGAACTTTTTAAAAAAGCATGAGCTTTGGTGCAGTTTTTGTAATATGTATGTCAAATGACAGGTCTTTTTTGTCTGCTTTCTGGTTTGCTGCTATATTATAGATGGCTGAGATGTTCAGAGAGCTGATTCAAGAAAAGTGTGTCATACTGTTTAGGTGTGTGATCAGCTCTTGGTATCAATAAACAAACAGTCCAATCATATTTAGAAGGAGTTCCTTACAGTTCCAAGTTTAAAAACAAAACTGTCATCTTAAGTCAATTTCAAAGTATGGTACCCCATAGTTCTAATCCAGGTATTGGGAAATGTTGTGTAGAAAAGAAAGCTAAAATCAGCAATGGGACATAGCTTTCAACCAAAAGAGGACAGCGTGATAGCCACACTTCTTTCATTTGCAGAAAGAAAGACATCCAGGCACAACCATAAGCCATCAATTGCTAGTTGACTGTTTGTTCCAGCCCTGACTCCAGTGGTTCTCAAACTTGAGTGAACATCAGAATCACCAGGAGAGCTTGTAAAAACCCAGGTTCCTTGTCCCCAGCCTCAGAAATATTGCTACAGTAGGCTGGAGTAGGGCCGTAAAGTTGCCCTTTTCATATGCTACCAGATTATGCTGGTAATGCTGGTCCTAAGACCACATTGTGAGGATAAATGGGCCGGCCATCCTGCCTTGTTGTTTACTGAATATCGATCAAGGAAGCATTAAGTCAGGATACTCATCGGGTTCATGACCTCTTTGGTCATGAACATGCTAACAGTACACTAAAGAGATCACAAGGCCATAAGTATAGTTTTCAAATTTGATTAAAATTCTTAGTCACTGACTCTCATATCAGGTTCCAGAAATATGATCATTTTTCCAAATGCCATTTGGTAAGTTGGGAAAGTATCTTCATTTTAATAAAATTAGCAGGGACAATCTAAATTCCTTTGGTTTTCTGAGATTTTTTTGGTATTTGATCTTGGTTGATGATTGTGGACATCAGCTTTGGTTAGGAATGCCATACAGGAACATCCACTGTGTTTGTGATAATGGATTTGACCTGCGACCAAATGGTACTCTTGAGAGATGCAGTTGTGACTTTGACAGATTGAGCCAAAGTTAAATTCTGATGAACTGCAAAGGAATTTTATCAGTCCCAGTATGTTTGCCCGTTGAGTTGGGCAAAAGAGTGACTTTCCAAAACGTCCTGAACAATCTACATTTATTCTGTCACCTCTACTTCCAGTTTTCTCAAAGGTCAGCTAAAAACTTCATTTTCCTACTTCCTTCCCTTTCTAGGACCATGAGCTTAAACCTGAGAAACAAATGTTAAGCTGTGTTCCTGCCTCTTACAAATCAGCAAGAACAGAGCTCAGCAGGCAGAAGGGAGTTTATAGTTCTGCTGATGGCACAGACAGAATGAGACCTCAGCTTGCTCAGCTATTCAGTAGAGAAGATAAGTAGAAAATGTTTCTGTTGGTAAATTGAGGAGATTCAGGAACAGAGAGAAACCTGACAGGCTGGCCATAATGCAAAATGACATTTTGTATTTAAGTTCTTATAGTGATACCTGAAGTCAGCTAATTATTTTTTGAGAGAAGTGGAACATTTGTTTTGAGAAGAAACAAAAGTTCTATGCCAACCCTACAACACCCCTGCAGCAGGCCCAGCTCTGCTCTACCTTCACTTGCAGGCTCTTGAGCCCTCTGTCTCCCAGACCACCCACAGGAAGAATTTGTCACACATCCCTCGGCAATCTGTACCATGCTCCAAGGAGAAAGGAACCTTTTCTTTTAAGTAGACTGCAACCTAGCCCAAAGGAAAGCCAGTTATCTTGGTATTCCTATGTCCACAAGAAGAAAAGGTATGTGTAGCATTTTAATCCCCAGGATCGACCGTTAGTCATATGGCTTCTAAGAAGTTTGACATTGTTATTCCTCTCTCACTTCTCTAAGTTACAATGGCAGTAACTGCATTTGCACAGAAATCATCCTAACTGGCTAGCTACTTCATTCAATTATCACGTGGTTCCTATTTTATGGGTACAAAATAGTTGATATCAGTGAATTGGCAACTTAGAAACTCAGGAGGGAAATTAGAGCAATTACTAATAATTTATACATGTCATAACTAACAATTTGTCTATCACCTATAAATACGAGATAAAACACCAGCCAGCCTCCCTGGTCTTACAATTCTGAACAGGTCTTTACATTTTTCCCTTTCTAAGACCAAAAGCTTTCATTATCCACACAAGTTCCACCATTACTGTTGCTGCTTTCGCCTAGTTCAGCATCAATAATACAAAGTTAAGAATACAATGGGTGGAATTTGCACTCCTTTTGGAGCACAGGATGTGACATCTTAAAATTAAAGGACCAAAGACAAAAACTAAGACAACCACTCCCCCCAAAACCAAGAAGTGAGTTTCATGCCAGCTTTCCCTAAATAAGTTCATAGAGGAAATAATGGCAAGAGATTGGGGCAAGTATGTCCTCATTTATAATCACTATCCATAATCACTGCTGTGCATTGTTTCGGGGTGAGGCAGTTTGATGAAATTAAAGGAAGTTCTGTGTTATAAATCATCAGTAGTTCTGGGGGAGGAGGTGAGTTTAGGTCAATTAACAAGATATAATCTTTCTCTCCTTTTCTGTTTGTCTCACAGAGCCTTGCCATTCAACATGAAAGGCGTTGATGTCATTCATTAATTGAGGGCCAGATTCCTCCATCAGCATATTCCTCCCACCTGGTACTGCCTTACCACCATCTACTCACATGCCCAGCAGGTTTCATCTTCTGTGGCTGCTGTCAAAATATAAGTGAAGGGAGAGAGCTGCTTTTACAACTCTATGCTCAAATTTATTCTCGCTGGCCTCTTATTCAAATGAGAAAGAAAAAGTATCCAGATCTTGGGGAAAGGATGTAAGAAACAACACTAAGAAACACCTGCAAATTCAAGAGGATTTACATACCAATTCCAAATACCTTCTGGCCATGAAGAAAATTTGTTTTCTGCATAATTTATATACTGCATTTCCCCTCATATCCAGCAAAAATTATATACCTATCTCTTTACATCACATATTATCGTGTCGGTTTTAAAATATTTTCCGTTTTACATTGAATACAAATGATATCTTTGTTTATAATCTCATATTTGCATATTTTACTTTTGCTTATAATTTTAGTATTTTCCCCAGGCCCTTTATTTAGTTATTTTGCCATATACCTGGTTATAAGATCTAATTCCATGTCACCAGGTCTCCCTGGAGATTCACATGACAAATATCTCCCCTGAGAAGTACTGATGTTGGGGAGAATAAAAAGCAATCACACTCATTGTTTTCCACTAGTGCGATGAGCAGAGTTTAAAACAAAACCAACCGCCCATGAATTCCAAACGCCCTTCTAAATCACCATGGGTGCTGTTTCACAACCTGACCTGCATAGTTCCTCTGAGCCGCTGTGGGAGTTGTGACTACATGTTTGCATGCTAGGTCACACTAACCGCATAAACACATTCTGCAGCAGTCTGTCATTTGTAGATACCTGCGTGAGTGCAACTCAGTGAAATTCCACCTCACTGGGACTCCTGCCATGTGGAATGAACCAGAGGAAGTAAGGCTTCCACCTGCAGGCGATGTACCTGCAACTCTGGCGGCCTGAGGTCACATTGCTCCTGATTCCTGTGGTATCTGAGCAGACAATCCCAGGAGTGCAGAACGTGGCAGAGAGAGTTTGGGGGAACAATCCTCAACTCTCACATTCCCTTTGCCTAAAATGCATTGTAATGACTCCACCCAGCTCAGTAGTGCTAGGAAAAAACATGTTTTGAGTATGGATTATTGCCTCTGTTGCAGTTATAAAGTAGTAAGTTATCTTTACTAGTCAGAACACATCATATACATTTTTGTAGTTCATCACTATACAAAAACTGCCCAAGGTGATAGCAGAAAAAGGAATTATTTAAAAACATTCTTTATAATTTGGGAGCTAGAAGATATCTTAGAAGAACATGTACTTCATATCCGTACTACTATGTAAAAGCTATTTTTCAAGGTCGGGGCGCAGGATGCAGAAAAGATGGCTGGGAACCCTTCTTCTCCCAAAAGGGGCTGCTTGCTGGGGATGATGGTCCCATCTACCTCTGTCGAAGTTGCACCCAATTGAGAGGAAAAAAATCCTGGAGACTACCACCCTAAGAGGGAGAAGCCTCACCGCTATGTCCTACTTCAGAATTCTGTTCTTTTGGCCAAAAGAGCTCCAGTTTCCCCCCATATTTTGGCATTGTTCTCTGGATAATCAGAAATGGAATGATCAGTAACCTTTTTGTAATACTCTTGCCCTTGAATTTTATTCAAAACTCTATTACCAAGGAAGTGATTAGGAACCTTAATTGGGGGTTTTCAAATCAAAATAATTACATTGATCAAAAGTGGCACCTTTCTAGCAGTATTCATCTGAGGAACTCATTTTAAAATAGATTGCAGTGTGTCCTGACCAAGATTTCAGGTCACTACATTAAATCTATGGAAACTGTGGCTATTGAGATGAATAAGAAAATGGGTCTCTTTTTGTAACCTATGCTCCATTTATTAACTTCTTACATATTCAATCATATTCTGAGTATCACTTTATTTTAATAAATTAATTTTTGTCTAAGACTTAAGTCTTCATGAAAAGCTGTTTAAGTTACACCTGACAGCTGAAGTCATCTGGCTAACATCTTCATTCTTAAACCTATTTTAAAGTAGAAATATGGCATTCTGACACTGAAACCTTACTGTTATATTTTCCTGCTTTCTTATGTATAAGCAAAAATTATGTTTTCACTTGTATAATATTCTGGTAAAACTGTGCCAGAATTGTACCAGAACCTAAGCTGGGGTCATATTTCCTCATCAACCACATTCTCCAGTGCAATAAGCCAGAGACAAACAGAGTCTCTTTACAGAGTCTCTTTAGGAAGTCTATTACCAGCCTGGAGGGATGCAGAAAGTGGGGAGGAGGAAAGCTGTTCTCCCAGGTATAGCAAGAGCAGAGTCTGTTAGCAGACTGACGAGAAGGGCAGTAGGCTTTTAAATAGTGCATCGGGATATAATTGGGTGAAGTTAAAACCCAGAACATCTACACTGGCTAAAATT
Source organism: Pteropus alecto (assembly GCF_000325575.1). NCBI lineage: Eukaryota > Metazoa > Chordata > Mammalia > Chiroptera > Pteropodidae > Pteropus > Pteropus alecto. The sequence goes on from NW_006436298.1 coordinate 47,719,073, forward strand.
CATGATGATACAGAACTCAAACCTTCACACAGATGCACCAAAGGAATCAAGGGAATTTGAAGCCCCTCAAATAGATCAAACTTCTCTAACTGGAAAATGTACCTACTTTTCTCTCCATGTCATGTTATATCCCCATCAGGCCTGTCCCAATGCCTCTTTTGGTTTCTTTTACTTTCTTTGGAACTGCCTGCTGTTTTTACATCCCTCTCTTTTGTGGCTCCCCAGGCTGATACTCAAAAAAACCCTCCTTCAATCAGGTTTCCACTGACCTTTTATATTCTCTTCTCCTTGGATAACTTTCTCCTCTATTTTCTACTTTGTCATCCAGGGAATGACAAAGGAAGCTATTTCCCCTTCTGTATTCATGGGGGTGAACCACATGTTCTTAACTTTTTTTTTTTCCTGCTCATGATACATTCCCGATATGTCCTCTATAGGACATGTCTAAATATCCATACCACAGTGTGGGTACCTCGTGGGTAAAATTATCCACAGCTCAGTGGAGCTTGGGGACAAAATCTTATGTGACTGAATCAATTTTGTTTTGTATTATGTATTTTGCCAGCCCTAACTCTTGGAGTCCCTCACCTTTCTTACTGGTTTGCTCTGCCGTCAAATGCAGGTCTAGTCCAGATCTCTCTTACCTCTTCTGCTGCTTGGTGTCCAGTCCTACTCCCTCTGCTTTGGGTCAGAGCTTCCTTGCAGAGCCATGTGATCCTCTGCCAGGGTACTCAGCACCTTGGTGATTTCTGCAAAGCTGAGTCTCCTTTCTCTCTGTCTAGGCTTCCTCTCAACCTCCACCTGCTCTCTGCCAGCTCCACACTTGGGGTGGCTGGCGGATTAGCCCAGTTTCCCCACCCAGCTCAGCTCACTCAGCTGTGACCTCCTGTCTCCTCTCTCCAAGATCCAGAGCTGCAATGCCCGGGGCCCCTTCAGGAGCCCATTCTTTGGCATCTGCAGTTTGCACAGGTAGCCCCTGGTCACTCACTCCCTTTGAGGATTCTTGTCCCCAGCCCGGGGCAACCTGGAAAACACATCTATCTGGCTCTCTGGCCCCTCGTCTAGCAGGCAGTCCACATGTCCTACCTGGGATTGCCCCTTCAGGAGTGTTTACCTGACCTGGCTTATGCACACCAGCCTGGATTTGCTTCTAGTTTCATCCTTGAAGGTAATTCCCAGAAGCTTTTACGAGAAGGGAAGGTCCGTGTGTTCAAGTGATGATGTCTGAATGTCCTGCTAGCTGGCCACATTCAGAGGCAGGGAGTTGGTTTATCAGTCTTGGCCAGGCTGTTCCCCGCCTGACATAATCAGCACATGTGCACTTGAAGACAGGGTTCTGCTCTGCTCTGTCTTGGGCAACATGTTTTTGGGTCCAAGGTAGATACAGAGGTGCTGTGGGGTTCAAATGAGGTCACACTGCTGAGGACACTGTTTTTCTCACTACACAATGTTCCGTATGTGAGGCCACCAAGCCATTGCTTTGTTTTTAGTCACGGATCCTATAATTGATCAGTTTCCCCTCTTTGAACTGGCTGCGAGAAAGCTTGGTGCCAAACCTGAGTGTTGCCTGGAGCATAAAATGAATTTGAATGGATTTTTATAATAACCTTATTCACCAGTCTATTTTATGTCTTTATCTTTGTTTTCCACTTTCCCTGCCCATCTACCTCTAATTTATATTTCCCTGACAGCTACCTTAAGCCCTTCATGAATCAAGGTGGGGCAAGAATAACCAAACATAAAATGAGGTAATTTTATGAAAAACTGAAACAGAGTCTCTTTACACGGTTGGCTGGAAGATAAATTTCTGGACAGCAATATCTACTAAATGTTATAAGGCACATATTCATGACACAGAAATACCAGTTCTAGGAATTTATCCTATAGACATACACAAACGTGCATTATTTGTTTGATTACAGCATTGTTTGTAACGGAAGAAAAAAGAAAATGTCTGGAAATTGCTAAATGCATCATGTTGCATGTATACAATGGCGCACTATGTAGCTGTTCAAAATGAGAGATGTGTTTACATGTTCGAACATCGAGGATGCCCTCAACGTGTTAAGTGAAGAAGAAAACAAAATGTGGTGCTGAGGAGGAGAGGAGGATATATTTGTTATTTAAACTTCCAGTCCCACTACAAATAACATGAATACTAAGGGGGGCTTGTTGCTTGTTGCTTGTTGCGTGGTATAAACAAAATCATCATCCTCAGCACAGAGGCTTTCTCATAATTCAAAGCAATATTAAATCACGGGAATGAGGAAGCAAAATTGCAGAAGCATAGGGAGCTACATTCTCTGAATTAGCACAGGCTACAGAGTGAGAAAAGGGATGGGGGTTAAAATAGAGGAAAGATGAAGGGGCTGGCCTTTGAAAGAGAAAAGCTTGGACAATTGAGGGTTGTCTAATGGAAATTTTGATTTTCTTTTTACTTTGCCTCCCAAACTCTCTGGAAAACCTACCTGTTTCCCAATACTTTTGCAGTTGGATTTGTTTTGGAGGGAGTGTGATAAAGTGTTGCATCCAACCGAAAGGTCAGAGAGGGTCAAGGGCAGAGGCGGCCTACAGTGACAGTGACAGCCCCATCTGAGCCACCAACAGACAATCAGATCCCATGTGCAATCAGTTCTGTGTGTATTGGGAACTGCAGGTGGAAGAGACTAGGAAAAGACTGGAATATGGAGGAAAGCTCAATGAGCCAAATCCGCTCTATGCAGAAACAATGGTTTGACTTCAGGAATACTGAGATGGGTTTCTATACCCAGATGACAAACAGCAACTTAGGGAAAAAAATGGTGAAAGGATCACAAGAGAGGAGATAATTCTAGAACTTAACATGTGTCAGAGTAGCCACTGTTATATACATGACAGATATATAAAATGCCAGCTCTGACTACATACATTATTTGTTATAGGAATATCTTCCTTATCTAAAAAAAAAAAAAAAATCATTAAAAATTCCCCTCACTGCCCACTTCACTCTGTGTATCTCAGCCCCTTGCCTTCACACAGAACTGCCCTGTCTGACTGTTCCTATGTGTGGCTCCATCTCTTCCGGAACCACCTCTTCTGGAAACACTGCATCCATATCCTGAGTGACCAACCCAGTGATGACCTAAGGGAGCAGGCCTCATGGATGGTCTTCAGGGGCTCCCCAGTTCCTAGAATGTTTTGCAAACTATTGTGTGTGTACATTTTTCTGGGGAGGGAGTCATGCCTCTGATTCAAATATCAATGGCATGACCCCTAAACAACAAGGACCTCTGATTTAGAAGCCTGAAATGAAACTCCTCGAAAAAAATCTCATATCTAAGGCCTAGCCCAAAGTTTGGCAAATGATTGGTACTTAATAAAAAAATAAATAAAAGCTCACAATAATGAATATACAGAGTACACAAGACACTGAGGTGTTTATTACTATGATCCTTATTTTATAGATGAGGAAAATGAAGTCTTAAGTGCAGGTTCATGTTTTTAAGACTCTAAACCCTTGATGTCAGCCACTCTCTATCAATGTTGTTAAATGAATGCTGAATGAAATGACAGGTGGTGGTTACTAACACTTTCATTATGATACCAGTTTCCTTACTGGTATCAGCATGGGAATAGGGGAGTTGCATCTAAAACTCAGGCTACCTGTCTTCCACTTAAATGTGCTTTTCTTTATCTGTCCCCACTTTGTTTGAAATAATCTTCATTTCTTATTAGGACATGAAAATGAAATCCTGTACTCTAAATTGAACTCATTTCATCTGTTTCTACATTCAGGACTCTGGTATGTGTATGATAATCTTGTTCGTCAGTAGATCAAATTTCATACCGGCAGGGACTGTGTCACCATGGACAGCTGTGAGGAAAGCAAAATATCCCCTCTTTGGGCTCCTTTCCTGTTGGGGGTCTCCAACCCAAAGCCCACAGGGACCAGTACGTAATGGAAGTGATAAAAGTGGGCTGGGTGGGAAATGGGGCAGCAGAAAGGGAGCCACATCCAGTGTGAGGGCAGAGCTGCCGGTTGGCCTCACTATATTGTTACTACTTGAGAATGTGGGACCAGGATAACTGGATCTTCAGAATTTTAAAAGAGAAACCAGAAACACATATTTTACGTGGAATTTCCTGAGGTTTAGATGTTGACTACTCACTCAAATAGTTTTAAAAACATAATACAGGCCAAATAAAACACATCATCTATTGCTGGGTGGGCCCAGGGCCACCAGTTTGCAAATTCAGTTGTTTGGGGAACATCCAGAATAATCTTCTGGCCCTGTCAGGCAGATGAAGAGTATGGAGAAGAGGTGAAATTAGTATTTTCAGTTTTGCTGCTTATTAGCATCTTTACTGAAAGGTGTGGTGAGAGAAGTGGCTGAAAGAGAGGCTAGAATTGTTTTTAGACCATTAGTGGATTTGCAAGAAGCTGTCCATGGCCCCAAACTGAAAATCAAGAGTGGGTGGTAACAGTTGTGTGCGACTTTCTCCCTTAAGCTACCAGTCAAGCTTTCTGTAGCACAAAAATTGTTCTGGTGTGCACTGACACATGACTTCAGCGTTCTTCAAGCTGGTTGTTAGTGTGCAGTGCTCTGTTGAATCAGCAGAAAAATCCACAACCTGCAGCATGTCTTCTTGCAATGTATGTGCTTCTGTGGGGCAGCAAATCAGCTCCAGCAGTGAACAAACAACTGCTTCCAGGACATCTTTGGATAGTTGCTCTCCAGTGGGGAAGAAAAGCTTCTCAGAAGAACGGAAGCTCTTGTAACAGGGGAACACTACTTCACCTTTTATTCTGTCAAGTAAGGCCATGTAAAACACTGAGTAAATCTGGATCCATTCAGGGATCAACTGCTCTGGCACTTGAGCGTCTGGGGCGCTCAGCCTGCTCCCTGGACAGCATGGCCTCTGAGACTTTGATGGACGAAGCCGTGCAAAAGCGTAACTGAGAAGACAAGACGCGAGACCTTTAAGAATGAGTTCCCGCTCCAGATCTAAGCACCGTATTTGGAGAAAACTTCCTCGAGCCTTCTTTTCGTTAAATACATTAGTGAAATGGATGCAGAATATTAATGTACTTTGCAAGGCTTGGGGAAATAATGCTAAACACAGTGTTCTCTTCAAACTGAAGGTGTTGTATATATGTTTAGATTGGAGAGAGATCTGTGTTTGTACATGCACAGAATTTCCCTCCCACCACACCAGCAAACTGAGAATTTTCTAACCTTTTTTTTTTCTTTCAACAATAACTATAGAAAATAACACATCAGATATCTAAGCCAACAGTAACAGAGTACTAAAGTGTGGGCAATATCAAATATTATGTTTGGCATGAAGCTGAGTTCTTCATAAGCTACCAGGCATGCTCATTTTAATTTTATAAGGTGACTACTTGACTACTATGATATTTAGAATCCATATACTGAAGTATTCCTGAGGTTTTTCATGAAATACTTAATTCTGTTTCCAAATAGCACTTTCTACTTTTGTTAACCCTTTCCTTTCCGTTTAAGTCAATATGATAGACCGGACCTTCTTAAGTTGCAGGTTACCTTGCATTTTTCAATACCCAGTTTCAGTGTGTTCTAAGGACAACCAAGTATCAGTGATCAAGCATATGTGTCACTGTCCAAACATTCGTACTTTTGAAGTTTAAAAGTTGTGGACTCAGACCAAATTCAGATTTTAGTGTGAATCCCAAAGAAAGCACCTGTGTTCAATCTTTTCTATCACACTCGTTCAATTCCTAAATATATACGAAGCTATATGTTAAATAAAGGCCAAGGAAGAATAGTTCTCACAGGGAACAAAGAAGGCAGCAAATGATCAAGGGCTTTTTCTTTCCTGCAAATAAATGTGGTTCTTTAAATAGAGAATCTAATTATTCTTAAACTGTTCTTCCATCTCCAAATTCACAGGTTTTTCTCACATGGATAGTTAAGGTAAACTATGAAGGGGAGCTGAATAAAGAAGTATGTTTTCTTTGCATAAGGAGCCAAGGTGCCAACACACACTCAAGTTCAAAGTTGGATCTAATTTGTAATTATTTTTGGTTTGTATTTTTTTTTTTGGTCAAGCAAATAATGACAATTTGAGCAGGATATATGCATATATCCTTACTTTTTATTGTGATGTGATTCATATGCCATACAATACATCCATTTAAAGTGGGTTTTAGTATATTCATAAGGTCACATAACCATTGCTATAATCAATTTTAGAACATTTTCATCATCCCAAAAAGAAATTTCATACCCATCGGCAGTCACTCCCTACTCCTTTCTTCCCCTAGCCCCTGGAAACCACTAGTCTACTTTCTGTCTCTATGTATTTGCCTATTGTGGACATTTCATATAAATGGTGTCATACAATATGTGAACTTTTGTGTCTGTTTTTCATTTACCATGTGTTCAAGATACACACACACACACACACAAAATATATAGACATACCCATGAGTATTGTCTGAAGTCTCCAAAAGGAACTGGGCAGTGTTGTTCTTGCCATTAACTTTCTCACCTTCAGAAAGTTTTCCTCACATCTTGATGCATTTGTGAAATTTAGCAAGTCTCTTGTCTCTTATCACAAATTTGCACTTGCCAGCAAACATCTGTATGTCAAGTTCTTATAACACCTCAAACGGAGTATACAACATGACCTCAGCATTTTCACTCTCTAAGCACAATATTCTTATTTATTTTCCCTTTTTGTTAACAATATGACCTCTGCCCATACTAACTTTAAAACCTAGTCATTTTTTACCTCATTCAAGTCTAGTTCATCCAACACCATGCTAGATACCGGTTCTCCCTATTAAGCCCACTCCTGCCTGCCTGCCTCTGCACCATCCGTGACACTTCCGGGCCCAGCCCCACATCACAGCCTGCCTGCTCAGCTCTTTGCCCACAATCACCTCCAACCTTTCCTGCATCATGGCTAAGCCCTGAGCTGAATGAACTGCAGTGAACAACTCCATCTTGAGCACAGGGATAGGGAAACAAGAGCAGGGCAATACGTGGTTTTGTTTGGATCTATGCTGGGCCCCAGGATGACAGTGAGGAAATTGAGTGCTTGTCAGCTCTTCCCTAGGCGCCCTGGACCCCATGTGAAATGGTTCTGACTTATTCATTTTAAAGACCCCAGATGATTCTAACGTGCAGTTCCAAGATCTAGCAGACTGCCACAATAGCATGGTGTTAGTAGGACACGAAGACCTGGGTGCCCACCTTGGTCTATCAAAGGACAGCTATGATACCTGGGGTTATGTTAACTCACTACCCTCAGTTTTATCATCTGTAAAATAGGCTACATATAGCTTCTTCATGGAAATGCTCTGAGTATTAATTAAATCGGACATGAAGTACAAAGTAGAGTGCTTTGCACATAGAAGGCCCTTGGAAAGTGGGGGATGGAGTGGGTTACATATACCTTGTTCTGAATTATCTTTGTCATAGTGCTAGTATGACTGGGTGACAACCAAGAACCATTCTGTCTCTCATGAGGCCCTACATTAGGGTAACTCTTTTGATGAAAGGCAAAATGACTTAGCTGGGTAAGGATACTATGGACCTTACAACTAACTACCTTGACAAAAGCACACAGCTGATTCCCAACATTTTGTGCTGTGTGAGTTTCTTAAAACATGAGAAAGAGCAGAGGTGCTTGAAGGCAGTGTAGTGTGTGGAGGGATATTGGGTTAGAAGTCGGGAGAACTCAACATGGTATGTGACAGGAGGAAACTTCCAGTGTATCCACATGGGTATAATTCTTGACACTCTATTCACACAGCCAACTAAACACTAATCATAATTTTTTCTCCTCCAACAGGCCCTTTAGATAGATTCAACTCAGATACCTGGTAGCAGTGGGCTCTAAAATACTTTGCAAAGTCTTACTGATGATTCTTAACTGTGAAGAAGGCTTCTTGTGGAGTCGGCTGTGTGCGCCTTCATTATCTTCTCTCTGCAGGAGAGCACTGGATTAAGAAACATGTGGAAGAATCACGTAGCTGGATGGCACATATATCGCCCAGCAGCCTCGACAGGCCCCAGGAAGGAGTTGGCTTTGGCTTCCCAAGAGACGTGCTTATTTTTCAGCAACGAAGGGACAGATGATCCCTTCCACAAGTTGGCCTCGGGACAGGAGGGAAAAGGTGGACAAACAATCTGGCAGGATTGTGGTGACTCTGTTCCTAGCTGAGACCAGAGGCTGGTCACTTCCTCAGCTCAGGATTGTGTATCAGAAGCAGCAATGAAACAGCTCAGAACTGACTTAAGGCAGGGATCTAAATATGGCAGGGCTCGAATTCTCTCGTTTGGATATCAGCAAAGGCTATCAGAAGTGTCAGCAAGCTCAGAATGTAGACCGCGTAGGATTCTAACTTTGGACTGGAACAGCAGTTTACTTGGGGCCCCAAATCTGCCCTTGCTGACAACTTGATTTATGATGCTGGGGTCAGTCCACTGAGGCTCACGTGGCTGAGGAGACAGATCCTTCAGCTTACTTTCCAACTGTGCCCCCTCCACATCTCAGACACTTCACAGGTGGCAAATTAGAAGGAGCACAGGATGCAAGGGGTTCTCTTAGAAGAGGCCTAAACCAAAGCAAAGACCCAAACCAGAAGAAAGCATTGGAAGTTTATGTTTCTTTATCTTTTTCTTATCTTTATGCCAAGATCCCTTTATGTTTTTCATATTTAATCAGAGTTGGCTATTTTTTTTCAATTCTAACATTGAAAAATTAACCAGAAAATGTGGAAACTGCTATCATAAGACGGAGTGGGGAGGCAGGGATTAGGGGGAGAGCGAGCGCCAGAGCCAGAGCTGGAGCCGGAGCCAGAGCCAGAGCCGGAGCCAGAGCCAGAGCCAGAGAGCGAGAGAGTTGTTAAAGTGAGGTTGAGACAGAGTAAAACTTGCTTGTGAACTGCAGCTGACTGTAGCAGATAGGACTGGAGAGGGATATCATATAATGTTAGTGTGGGATCTTGCAATTTTAGGAGATTAGGAGGAAAGACAATGCCAGAACTCTTCAGGGCACAGGGATGCTGCTGGTCCTTTGAGTGATGTGATTCCCCGAGAAGGGAATGTGTCATCTCTTAAGGAAGGCAGTGGCTCTGGGATGGGCCAGGTGCACTAATGAAGGCAACAGAAGGTTGAGGAAAACTTCTAGTGATTCTCTACATTCAGAAAGAAACTCTAGGCTAACCCAAATTGGAGAAAAGGTGCTTGGGAAGTAAATAGAACAGGAACACCTTCTATGCCAGGACCGGGGGATGTGGAAAGGAGTAAGGAAAGCCAAGAAGAGGTTAGTCCAGCCAAGGGGCAGCACACTGGAGAGCAAAGCCCAGCACATAGAGGAAAGTTGACAGAGGAACCAGACAGGAAACAGGCTGCTGCTCCAGGGCCTGCAGATCAACACCAGAGCCCAGAACTCAAGTAAAAACAGAAGGAGTTGGTGAAAGCGAAGGGCCTCTGAGAGCCAGTCATGCTTTTCAAACATTCTTGGGTCATAAGTCCCTTTTAGGATCTGAGAAAAACTATAGAGACACTCCCCAAGAAAATGCATTTATGTTCACATTATTCCATCTTCCCAAAAGCCGAGTCAGAGACCTGAGGTTATAAGCCCCGGTCCCAAAGGATGCTCCTGTGCTCTGAGGAGTGATAACAGGAAATACGTGTTTGGAAGAACTATTTAATCCTTTAAATCTCTGGCAACCTAAGTGGAATAATATGAGACCTGGGCCTGAAACTGATCTGAATAATATATAATTTGCAGCAAAGATTAGTTAGGCACTTCAGCTGACTGTGTGTGTGAGTCTAGTGGAAAGGCGGGGACTAGGAGGGTGGGAGACAGGTCTCAGAGGCAGCCTGAAACAAAGAGGAATAAAGAAAAATTGGGTAACTAAAGGTGGGGAGTGTGAATAGGGAGTGTCCTCCTATTCACCTCCAAGCGGTAGGGGGAGAAAGTTAATTCACACCAATGATGAGGCCTCGTTTTTGGGAACGACTCTTGGCTTTTTGTCACATGCATTTCATCCTAAATTAAGATACATGGTATTCCTTTTAAAAAAAGAAATAAAATAAAATATATATTTGTGACAGTGAGCCTGTATTATATTGAAATGATGCCTTAAAAACAAAACAAAACAAGACATCATTACTTTTCATCTAGTCATTTAATTAAACTACAACTTGATTTCTCACAAGATGTGTCTTGGGAAGTACTGGAGGAAGAGGGTTGCAACTCTGTTTGTTATTAGTAAATTATGTGATCAGTTTAATTTGATGTTTTTGTATGGAGGAATTTTCAGTGGTGGTAAGGAGGCTCTGGTTTAGAAAATACACAGTGGTTTCTGATTAGTAAACACACTTTTGCTGGGAGAGAGCCTGACCTTGGAAGCATTTTTCACCCATGACTCTATTTGGTCCATGTATACAGAACAAACAAGCACATAGTGGGGCTGAGTGACAGTCCAAGGAAACTTATCTTCTTATAAAAGAAAGAGATAGTTTAGATCATTAGCAGAACATGTCCTGAGTGAGTCTATCGTAAGCATATCTAATAGTGCTAAGATTTATAGAAATATGCTCATTGTCTAATGTTCCCTGAGGATGTGTACGGTATACTGTATATATGCAAAATAAAGAGCACAGAATTAGGAATCAGAAGACCTGGAATCAAGCAGATTCAAAAGCTGTAAGATACAAGCCCTTAGCAAATTATTTACTATTTCAGATAGAGCCAGAGTGTCCTACTAGTAAAATGAGACTAAAAATGCCTGCATCAAATATGAGCAGTGAATGAAATATCAGAAATTAAAGCATTTGAAATCTCATATCAAATTATGCCATTGTTATACAAAGCTAAAGAATTTTTAGAAAATTTAAGCATATTTTAAAAAGTTTTTTGAGTGCCTACTTGGGATAAAACACTGTTCTAGGTATTGTGAATTGAAGAGGTGAATAAGCCCTTAAAGAGTTTTGTTTATGATTTTAACAATTTAAAAAGTTAATGTTCAGATTTAAAAGCTATAATATTTTGAAGATTTATCAAATATTTCAAAGTTGAATGGACTTACATCCAAACAAATAGGAAAATAATTTCATTTAGATGGGTCAGATTAAATTAAATGAATATTTGAAAAATTCTAAGTACAATAAAATAGATACCTAAGCATCAACATTGGTAAATCTGTCTAGAGTAATATGTAAAGCAAATAAATCTGAGAGGAATCATATGATGCTTTTTTTTAAAAAAAATCTCAATAGGACTGCTGACCTCTGCTGACATGCCAATGTTTAAGAGAGGCACTTGCCTGAGCAATCAAATTCTCTTTAATAAATACACTTTGGTTTCTACTAGTAGAAGATGGTAGAATGAGTATAAGCATTTGTCTCCCTAGGATCTAATAAAATGATATTAAAAGGGAGAGAGACATAACAGTGAGACAGCATGTTGGGAAAGGAACATCAGGGGAAGAAGAAAGATTTCAACAAATTTCTGGAAGTCGAGGGCAGGATGGCAAAGAGAACACAGCGGATGATGGTTAATTTTATGTGTCAACTTGGGTAGGCTATGGGGCCCAGCTGGTCTAGATGCTGCTGTGAAGGTATTTTATAAATGCGATGAACATTTATGATCATTTGACTTTAAGTAAAAAATATTATCCTTCATAATTTGGGTCGGGGCATGTACGGTGGCTCATCTAATTAGTTGAAAACTTTAAGAGCAAAAACTGAAGTTTCCAAGAAAAGAAGATGTAGCAGAAAACTTTGGGATAGTGGGAGGGTGAGAGTGAGCTGCCTGGCAAGGTACCAGTAAGGTCCCACGCTCTCTGGGCAGCTGTAACAGAGACTAGGATTTCAAAGGGTTGGGGGAGGGGGTGAAAAAAGCTCACTGAAGTCTGCCTAAGTTACACTGGGCATGCAAACACCCTTCATTTCTTCCCCATTCCCCTGCCTTATGTCCATGCTCTGAGCTAAAATTTTACTCGTGGGCAAACTACTGGGGACTCTTTATCTATAAAGATATTTTAACACTGCCTGAAAATTGAACTATATGTAAGACATCAATATTAGGGGAAGCTGGGTAAGGGATATATAATAACTCTCTGTATTATTTTTGTAACTTTTCTCTAAGTCTAAAATAGTTTAAAATAAAAAGTTAACCAAACCAAACAAAAACAAAAACTCTCTAGAAAGAAACAGTAAGGCTAGAGTATGTGTCAACACTCTAGAGTAGAGCCCTCCCTTCAGGCATTTGGATGCCACTGACCCCACAACTACAGAAACGCCCAATGAAAATCTAGCCCCTTCTCAGTGCTGATCCTAATGTGAAATTACCAGGAGACAAGCCCCCCTTGCCCCGAGCATCAATGGCCCATGCAGCCTCCCAGGGGCAGCACTGAACAGGAAATCATACCTACATATAAAATAGCAGGAAAAACACACATCAAGTATTAAGAAAAATCAACTCAGCCCTCTCTTCTTAAATATGGTGGATAACCAAAGTTCACCACTCATATTTAAAAACAAATCAGCAGCCCCAAAGACAAAAACCAAGTAATTTAAACATGCCACCTGACTCCTGAAGAAACAGATCATCCAGAAAACATAAGAAAAATTTAAAAACAACTCAAGCTCTGTATCCACAGGGATTATTAACATTTTCCACAAACGGACTGGAGAATCAAATGTACGATATTAATAGATGAAAAAAAAAAAGAAGTTTAAAACTATTATTTTAAGGTATGAAGATTATCAATAGAATAATTAAAAGTAGCCATTAATTTTGGAAGGGAGAAGGGTAATGGAAGTGAACAAATAGCAAAGAGTCAACAATAAATGACATGATGAATCAAAAAAATAGCAATGTAAAATTATTCTTTAACATCAAGCAAGGAACCACCTGAGCATCTACTATGACAGCAGTGTTGTGCCGGGAAGGGCATGGAGGGGTGGGCGGGGAGCATGGCTTCGCAACATGAGCATCTGTGTGCTATTTTAGTTTTTAATTACACATGTATCATTTCACAAAAATTTAAAAAGAGGGAAAAAAAGTTTCAAAAATATTCTTTCAGAGATGAAAGAGATTTTTTCTTAATGTAGGTAACTCCCACTGACAACACTTCACTGAAGGAAAAAAGCCTATAATAAGAGGACGAAAGGTTCAAGAAGCAAGACAATTTGTACACTTCTGAACTGTTCTCTTTGTCAGAAAGCAAAGAAAGTTTTAAAAAAAAAAACACTTTAGTAATCTCTCCCGCTCCCCCAGACACTGTGGATCTTGTCAGTGTATGAGTGCCAGTTCACTGTAATTCTAAGTGTAAAAAAGGACCAAATGCTTCATGAGCTGGGGCACAGATTTGTCTTGACGCCTTTCCTCGGCTGGGGAAGAAGATTTGTGGAGTGCTCAGTAATACTGTGATCTAGCAAAACTGTAAATTGTAACATATGTACAGAAAAGGAATGTTTTACTGATAGTGCCACTATGAATTATTAATTACAATACTTAAAGCACATCAATGATAATTACGAACAGCTTCCTATTATACTATGCTCTGATCCTTGGTGTCTTCTGCTATAATAGCGACTTGCCTTATTAAGAATGAAATTTAGCAGCACGACGACGTCTACTATTGCATTTTCTTCTCCCTGCATTCATTATCACTGTATTCTTTTCCTTGGCAAATATATTCCTTGGCCTGATAAAATGACTAGCTTTGTGAACTTGCCATATGCCTAGCAAGCAAGAGTTCCCCAAGATCTTTTCATGTACTCACTGCCTCTAGGAATTGATGTATAAGGTCTGCCAAGTGGGTCTTCTTCAGGCCACATGAAATACACAAAGTCGCACAATTCACTTGAGCTGTAAATGCTGGCAGCTTTGGGGGAACAATTTGCCAGACAATAAAAGGGAATGCCATCCTGTGGGTTTAGTTAATGCCGAGTGAACAGTCACAAAACTGCGGGGTGCCCCAGGGTATACAGTACAATCAAAACCTGTGATTGTCACCCCCCTCCACCCCCACTGTCCCAGCTTCTCTTCTGTTCTCACGTTCTGATAGCTCAGCTCTAAAAAGTACACCTGCAGTAAAATCCATAGCTAGAAACAAAACAAACCTCTTCCTCTTGATACCACAAGTATATTTATTGGTCTTTACTACTCTGTCCAAATTGGCATCCAAAAGAAGAATGTTGTCAGCCCGAAACACAAGACCTCCCTAATGATGCTGTAAAGCCTCCCACACCTGGAAGGAAGCGAGCTCGGGGAAGGAAGCAAGGAGAGCTTGTATTTCTGCGGCTCATAGGCAGGCACTGAATGGACGTTCCCCTGATGCAAGCTCATATAGAAAATAATCATTTTCCATTTGCTTTCTCATCTCTTTTCTATTTTGTTAAAATGGAGTCGTGGGTAAAATACAAAAACCCCGTTGAGTTTAGTGCCCTTGGCTGAAAGTTTTCCTTAATTAGGATCATTCAGTTAATTCATACTTAACCACTGCAAGTAACCAGTTACTGGAGGTTACTGGCCGAATTTCCAGGTCAGGGTGCTGATACGGTTACCACAGAACTCTGAAGGTTACAAGAGGGCACAGAGGCCCACAGGTCACTGATATTTTTTTTCTTCCTGTTTTTGACACCCAGCTGATTGTAAAGCAGACCACATGACTCACAACAGGCCACAGGTATACGGAGGCCTCCAACCCAAATAGCTTTTGAACTGATCTTCCTGTTAAGTACAAAGGTGCTGAGAACATCTGAAGGTACAGATACATCTCTCCTGAATTAGGGCTGAGGTTCCAAGGTCAGGTAGCTTTCTTAATGAGTGGAGGCCAAATCCATAATCTGCTATTTCAACCACAGGGAATCTAAATGACAAGAAACCTTATGAGCAAAGTATCTTCAATGGTTAGAATTTGAAAGCATTTAAGTAAGGGGCTTAAAGAAATCTGTTATTGGGGAATTGAACATTTGAATAAAACTTGGGAATATCACCCTTGAAAGATGTACCATATTCGAGTTCCCAATATTTGACATTATCAGATGCCACCAACACCATGATATTGATGACTGCCCGAAGGGCCTGGAAAATGACTTTGTGGCCCAGTAGATTTTCCGAGCTTATCTGCAAAGCTGCTCTAATCTCCCCTGAATATCAGGGCAGAGTCTTTCCAAGCAGCCAAACATTCACTTTAACCATTTTCAAGCAGAAAATAAAATGTTATGTATATAAACAAAGAACTTAACCCTTTGAGATGGGGGTCTACATCTCTATTCCATTTCTCTCCATTCCTTTCAACACAACTACAGCCTATTGAAATGATCTAAAATGGTGTAGCTATGACCTTAACCCTAGACCTTTCTCAATGAGTATTATAGGAATGCAAAATAGAACAGCCACTTCGGAAAATAGTTCAGCAGTTTCTCATAAGAACTAAACATACACCTGTCATTCACCCCAGCAATTCCATGCTTAGATATTTATGTTAAAAAAATGAAAACATGTTCACACAAAAAAATGGTATGTGAATGTTTATAGTGACTTTATTCATAATGAGCCAAATCTGGAAACAATCCAAATGTGCTTCAACTGGTGAAGACATAAACTGTAGTACATCCATATAACGGAATACTATTCATCAATAAAAAGGAACCAACTACTGATAACATGCAAGAACACAGGTGGATCTCAAATGCATTATGCTTTGTGAAAGAAACCAGACTCAAAAGTGTACATACCATATGATTTCATTTATATAACGTCCTGGAAAAGGCAAAAGTAGGGTTAGAAAACAGGTGAGTAGTGGCCAGGGGATGGAGGTAGAAGGAAGAGTTGACTTTAAAGGGGTATGAGAGAATTTGGGGGGTTATGGCACCGTTCTATATCTTGATTGTGGCGGTAGTTACACGACTTTAGGCATTTGTTAAAATGCATATTACTGTACACTAAAAAAAGGTGGATTTTACTGTAAGTTTACCTCAATAAACCCAACCTGAGATTGAAATCTCAGTGTAATATGCTCAATGATTAAGAAAGGCAGACTTCAAAACAGCTGATTACTTCTCGGCTACATCAAGATCTGGAGGCCTTCTCACAATGTGGGACTGGCAGGACTCAGAAGCCAGACACTCAGTTACTCTTGGACACAAAGTTCAAATAAAGCACTAATAATATATGAATCAAGAGAGTCAATGTGCCAGCATGCCACTGAGTGTGGGGTTACTCATTTAAGATGTTTTCAAGCCTGTACTTCTGACATTGTAGCACTAAGGTGTTATTTATTTTGCTGGGTGCTGCATGTGGTCTTACCTTGCTTTCCTAGAGTTCTGCCTTGGTGTCATTTCTTTCACAATCATTGGAGTTAAGAAATTACTTTGGACTGAGAATTCAAGTCTTCCCTGTGTTTAAGTTTTCTATGATGAAGCAAAATAACTTATTACTCTAACTGGACATAACACAGAGAAAAGGAACTTCCCTAATTCAGTGATATTTTTATAGGTTACTTGTACAGAATTATTTCTGACAGAAAAATATTCATGTCCTGGACATTCAAAGGTTGTTTAATTTTCTACTGGATGCCCTGACCATAATATACTGTCTCCAATTTGAATGGCTGGGATTTAACACTAGGCTTTATTATGCCTCCCCCTTCCTTCTCCCAATGAAAACATTTACTGAGAATCCACTATAAGGAAACAAGTGCTAAGGACAGACAGAATGAGAAGTGCAAAGGCCCAGCCTTTCGGCAGCCTTCTACAGCTACTCCAATGAAAGGCAGTATGTGATGCATGATTAACAGAGTCATAAATATGGTGCTAAGGCAGCAAGAGGGAGGGGAAACTGGAACAATCTGGGAAGGTGGAATTTAAGCTGGGCCCTTGAAGAATAGAGGAGATGCGGGACAGCAGCCATTCCAGGCTAAGGAACTACTTTGCATAAAGGGCCCTGCTTGTGGACATTTGTTTAAATCAGTAATCATCAGTTGGCATCCTGGAGCCTAAAAACAAAGGGAGTTTAAAACTGTGTTTTTGAATTTCAATGTCCTTGGCCTCAGGCCTCTCCATTCCCCAAGAAGCTCAATATTCCCAGCCGCATTGTCACACACTATAGCTTCACATATTTAAGTCACCTGCATTGTCCATAAAGGAATT
>NW_006436298.1:47736234-47741732 GCF_000325575.1 Pteropus alecto
TAGTGGTTGAGAATCAGGTTATAAGGAGTCAAGTTCAGGGAAAAAGACAACAGGAAAGGGAGAAGAGGGCACACTGGTTGCAAGCTTTAAGAGTACTTATTCCTCTCCAGTGGGGTATGGATCCAGGATCTTTAGTCCCCTTGGGAAGTATTAACAAAAAACACTAATTATGAATGTAGGAGAACCTTTATTGCAGCATTATCATTACTAATAAGAAAATGAAAATCATCTAAATATTTATCAATAGGGAATTGTTTAAATCAGTAACTGATTATTTACACGATGGGATACTACAGAGTCAATAAGAAAAAAACCTGAAGAAATAGATCTCTAAGATAAATTACTTCAATTATTTAAAAATAAAGGTGCAGAAGAGTATATATAATAGGCTCGCATTTATGTTTGTATACATATACAAACTTCTAGGATACATAAAAATTATTAATATTGGTTACATCTGGGGAGTGAAAAATGAGGAGAAAAAGAAAGATTTACTTTCCAATTTATACCCTTATGTAACTGAGTTTATTTTTAATACTTTTTGTGATGATCACAAAAAGTATTAAAGAATACTTCCCGAAGCTGACCTGCACTTTACTATGAGCACCAGGGGCTAATGCTGTAAAAGGGCCAATAGGTACTAGAAGTTTAATTTAACAACTATTAAACAGTTTAATAAGTGATTGCTGGATATGCTATTGTCACAGTCTTTGAAGAGCTAACAACCAAGTGCAGCGGCAAGTTAAGACAAGGACAACAGACATGATGTGACTGCATGGGAAAGCCAGTCAGAAGACTTCCTGGTGAAGGCCAGGGTTAGGGCTTTGGTTGGTAAAGCAGTAGAAGCATAGAAAGGGCAACAGAATGAGAAAACAAGAAAACAATATGGTGAGCTGTTTACTTTCAGACATTTGCCTTTCTCAATTCTGTTTCAGAACTGATTAGTACTGGAAACAAGAAAGAATTCCCAAATCTTAAAATCTTAACCCCTCTCAGTCACAAAAGAGATACCATCCCATCAAAGACTTTAAAGACTAAAAGCTACGTGGACCAAGACCCATGAATTAGACTTAATAATGAGAAAATACTAAAGAATCTCTCCTCTTCCCGCCCCCACGTGCACGCTTAAGTACAGACATGTATACTTTAAAACAAATTTTGATTTTTTTCATTGTCAGATGTAAACAGCTTTGCCTCATATTTGAATAATATTTGATCAGAGCAGCCAGCCTCCCTTTTAAAGGATTGTTCTTTATCAATGTATTTGCTTAGTGCTCTATCCTAAGAAGCTACTTGAGAAACACTGTCCTCTTTTTGCAAGTACAGGGATAGAAGTAAAAAGAGGTCGAGACTCTCTTCCCTAATCAATAGGCTTCCTATCTCTCATCATCACTAGTACCCAATGTGAAACAACCAAGGGCCTCAGAATAGTCTTTCCTGTAGATTCAGACCCTGTTTCTAATAGCAACAGTGGAATAAGCTATCTGTTTATTTTTCTAAATACCAGTTTACCCAAGATGACTGGATACTTTATTTTTTGGTAAGATCAGATCATCCTTGTTTCATACCTTGTCCCTCTCTCTTTTGAGAAATTATATTAGATCAGCAATAATTCTATGTTCATCTAGTATTTCTGGTCAATCCAGGCTTGCTTCCCATCATTCTTGAGGAATTAACTGTTTGTGTTACAGTCTTAATATAGCAAAGGAACACAGTCAGTTATTTTAGATAATGATCATAATCAATAATCTGCTGATTATTTATTGCTAGGAAAAAAATTGAAGCACGGTTATTACAGAAATCCATTGGGGGCTATTAGTAATCTAAGAACAACTGAGGAAATATTAAGAGAAACAAAATGTTACTCTATTCCTCAAAATTCCCCTGGCTAGAATCATAATCTCTTCAACAGCACAAAATAATATATCGCATTACACGGGAAATCACGTCTGGGTGGATTTTTTTCCTTTTATTTTGTGTTGGTTAAAAGAAAACTTCATGTGCAAGGGGTAGGGGGGATCACGGAAGTACAAAAGCAGCAGTTTCCAAGTGGCCCACATGGCAGCCAGCAAGCCAGATAACCAGGAGACAACCAGGCCTGACTGCTGATCAGAAACAGAAAGTGCTGATTTATGGTAGGCCAGAATTCTGATCTAGTAGCTAAGAATAAAGCACAAAGTTCCTGCTCCTTTCTCAAGCCACTCCTTGGCTTTCCTCAACTAGGAGAATGTACTCCAGCTTGGATCAGGGTGAAACTGGAGCAGTTACACTAGATGGGTACTTGGCCCTGCACCAACATACTTGTTTCTTGACTTGGCTCTCAGTAAACCCAGTGCAAACATTCAGCATTCCATGGCTGAGGCCATACACGGAAGCAAGCCACCAGGTAGAGATGACCACAAATGTACTTTCACACTGGGGAGAACAGGCAGGGAGATGAGGAGGGGGAAAGGTTAAGAACAGGATGAAGAAAAGGGAGCCTCATGAATGCTTTAAAATCTACACCAAGAGGACAGCTAACAGGTATTTCTGTGGATATCAACCTGAGAAAAGCCATCTTTTAAACAAAAGTCGCATTTGCTCCCCTGTACCACTCCCTCCCTTGCCAATCCCCAGGCTGTGCCAAAACAAATTGAAAAGCTATAGAGATCTGTGGTTAAAAGAACAAGCACCAAAACATTTATGGATATTACCTAAAGGGGCCCCAAAGTGATGGACTAAAGCGAAAAACTAAGAACTAGAAGAAATATTACCATGGCAAAAACCAGAGAGGCTCCCAGAAAGTTCCCTCTCAGTAACACTTCTCAAGGAGAACCAGCATATTGAACTTTCCACATAATTGTTTTCAGGTCTGTTTCCCAAATAATCCCTCAGTGAATTTCTAAGTCAGCAAAACAACAGGAATTTTTATATCGATCCTATAATACTGGCAGGTCTGTGAGCTGTAGGTCTCAGTTGGGGCAAACACATAAAATATTGCCAATAAGGATAAGAAGTTTTTATCTAATGTAGGTGATTGCAGAAAATGGGTTCATTTTCTTCCTTTTTCCAATGGCAAACTTTTTTTTTCTCATACAATGCCCATTTTTATGACAATTATGCCCAGGCCAGCTTTCATTGAGCCCATTAGAGGCAGCCAGCACAGCACAACCGCCTGGTGAGCCTGCACCTTGAGGACATGGAGTCTCTTTATGGGGCAAAGTCCTGGATGACCTGATCTGCGTCCTGGGCTCCAAGCTCCAAACTTCTTAGGCTACTTTCTCACTGACTTTCAGGTTTGACTCTCACTGTTCTATTTCCCAGGCATAGACTTACCTCACCATCATTACAGTTTCTGCCCATCCGGTCACCTTGCAGTAAAATCTCTGAGCTGATTCAGCCCCTGGTCCTCTGGCACCTGGCCACTTAAGCGGGGGATGGCAACCCCCACCCCCTACCCCGCCGCAAAGTGAGATGTATTTTTGAAATATGCTATTTGTTCCCAGATGGTCAACTTCCCTATACATCAAATATATGATCTAACTTATTTATTCAACAAATGTACCGGACATCTATTACTGTAATACTGTTAGTGGTGAAGATATAACAAATAAGGCACTACTCTCACCTCAAAAGACTTACCCATCATTAATGTACTACATTACAGAAAAATCAGTCCACTCCACTGAAGCTATATTATTCAACCAAAGCAAAATAATAACAATGCCTTACAGTCATTCTAAACTTTATAGTTTTCAAAGGGCTATTACATATATTTTAATGTTAATGATTTTGAGTCAAATTCTCACTAGTGAATTAAAAGAGATGCTTTGCAACATTTAGCCAACTTTATCTGTGCTATCTCTATTGCCCTCCCCTTTAGCATACGTCCCTTATTAACCTCCCTCTTCCAAAAACTTAGGAGGCATCATGCTTCCATTCCATTCCTTATTCCACATATTCAACTCATTATCAAGTCCTATTTGTTTTTCCACTTTGAAATTATATATTTCTCTCCAACCCCACTGCTATCACCTTACCTAAGCTATCATTATATCACACCTGAATCACTGCAGTAACCTCCCAATTGCCTTGCTTCCACTTTTGTCTATAATCCATTCTCCATGCAACAGCCAGTGATCAAGGTTCCCATAGCATGCAAGTAAGTCAAAGTGAATTAAGTCTCAGCAACTTTTATTAGGCCTAGAATGCTGGGCAGTGATATAACATGAAGGAGGATGAGGAAAAATTTGGATTTGGCAGTGCCAGTGACCTCATAACATCACTCCTCTTTGAAAAGGCAAGAGGGAATTACTTTATATAAGGCTCAAGGAAGACAGCTGTAATCATTTGGATGCTTGCCACTTAAGAGACACACTACAGAATGGAAACCGTACATAGTGAAACATTCCAGAGAGTATGGAATGAGAAACAGAGGAAAACCAAGGATGAATTGAGTAGACTTAGTGAAGGATGAC
This sequence comes from Pteropus alecto, assembly GCF_000325575.1. Lineage (NCBI taxonomy): Eukaryota > Metazoa > Chordata > Mammalia > Chiroptera > Pteropodidae > Pteropus > Pteropus alecto. Next base: position 47,740,692 of record NW_006436298.1, read on the forward strand.
ATGGCACAAAAGGATTTAAAGAATGAAGCTGAGAAACCAACAACTCCCAGCCACCAGAAAGATGTTAACCCTATCACAAGTGATGAAACCAGTTAAGAATTCCATCCACACAGCTTGGCCTTCATGGGAAAAGATCTCACATTATCTCAGCCCTGATACCATTTGTCTGGTGATTATCAGAAGATTGAGCAATAGAGATGAAGGTTATATTTAAAATGTGTATTAGTTTTCAAGTTCCTTCCCCACCTCTTGTTTTAAGTCTGGCCTATATACAACTGGCATAGTTTTGTGACCGTGAAAGATATACTGCCTGTCACTATTCTTGGTATCTCTTTCATTGAAGATACAACTGATGTTGTATTTGGATGGCGAGAAAAACTTACCAGTATGGAAGTTCTAATGGGAAGAAATGCTCCCAGAGATGATGGAAAGCAATTTCACCAGCCCCCAAATGGAGTCAACTGTTACTATGTGCAGCCAGGATTAGTGTGTTTGTCTGCTTTCTGTACTGATTTTAAAATGATTAGTTATTTTAGCATTCTGGTGCTTTACTGGCACTAAGACCACCATGTCTGGGTGGAAATGGTCAACAGGCCATTTCCCAAAGCCTGGACAGCTATGCTCTCAGGTCAAACAACATAACTGCAGAGTGTTTAAGAGGTAGTAAGGCTGATTAGCATCCCTTTGGCACTTTTAACATAAACAAAATCCAACCCCTTCTCATATCACATTTCAGGATGGGTGAGCCCCTTGCTATAAGCCCAATTTCTTTCATAAATCAGACATTACTAGGGAGTTAGGATGAAATTAATTTCTAATAAACCAATGCTTAGCTATTACTACAGTGGAGTATGCTGGCAGGAAACTCTGCCTAGAAGGAGTGATCGATAGCTAGCATAGAGAGAAGAGGGCAGAGCACAGACCACAAGTCCCACTGGACTGAGCAACTTGAGGATAGAGATTCTGCCATATTTCTCTTTGGCTCAAGAACCTCACAGGTGCCCAGCACTCACTAAACACTTGTTGAATTGAACTGACACA
>NW_006436298.1:47741759-47761083 GCF_000325575.1 Pteropus alecto
CTTGGTGAGTGGGAAGGGAAGGAAACTAGAAAAATAAGGGTTTGGGAGTATTAGAAGAATAAATAACTTTAGTAAGAAATGAGTGGAAAGAAAGAGATTATATTTACGAAAAATGAATGGAGAACCAAATGTCAAAAGAGGATCCCACAAAAACATTCAATTCATACACAGCTGTGCATGCACACACACAAACACACATGCACACAAGCTTGGTCAATCCCGATGGGGACCAGACTCTCTAGTGGGACTGAAGGGCAGAAGGGTTCCGGAAGGCAACCTGTTTGTTTCAGCCCCTGCTCCCAGGACAGAGGGGCAGCTGGTGGGATGAACACCAATTGGAGGAGGCACTCAGGCTGAAAGCACGTCCATGGGTAATGCAGCCACAGACACTGGACTCCACGGTTCTTCCCTTTGTTCCACAGGAACAAAATGGATGAGCCTTCTTCATTAATTCTGAAGGAGATCCCTTTTAGTCCTATTTCCTAATATAAACCAAAATTTACCTGATAGTTCACCTTGTTTTTATCATCTATATAAAGCAATGAACGAGCTGCACTCTATAAATAGGTTTGCAAAACTGGGCTGTGCCTTTTGCAAACATTAAAGTGGAAATGGCCCTGACACAGATCAATAATGCTTGCCTATTTCACTGTGCTGCTGTTTATTTTTAGTCCCTACACAGAGCCCAATATTTATAAGAAAAACTATATCACCTTCAAGAATATTACCAACTAATGACCTAGGCAGAAAAAAAAGATTTACATTTACATTATTCATATCAGCCCTTTTTTTATAGGAATAAATTCAGACTCGGAAGGAATTTGTTCTACTACCTCATTACATAGATTCAGGCCTTTGGGGAAGGAGATCATGAAGCTGGTAAAATTTCATACCTCCTTTATTACTCCCTGTTTTCTTCCATTTGCCAATTTATCTAAGAGTTCAGTTCTCTATTCCACAGGCAAAGAAGTGCATGTTAGTGCACACCAACTCAGAGAGAGAGCTTTGGGTTGCTTAGAAATAGGAAGGAGTATGACCTCTGGCCTCACCTCCCTTTACCTGTACATAATCATTTAGTGCATGAAGGAAACAGAGCTGCAAACCCCAATGAAGAGCATCTCGAAGTTCAGCAATATAAAAGGTACATTAGGAAAAGCACCGGAAGCTGAAGCAATTGAGACCTGATTCTCTACAAGGGTTGCCTTATCCATCTCTGCGTTTCCTATGGAGTTCAGCATAATGCCCTTACACAGTTGGTGTCATTTCATGTTAGTAAAAAAAAACAAGTTTCTCCCAAACATAAATCAAATTGTGATTATTTGGTGTACACTGGAGTCCCCAATGAACTTGTGAATTCCTTAGGGGCCCAGAGAGTTTCATCCTCATGTTTGCATTCTCAGCAACCAGACCAGAGCCTGGAATGACATATGCTCAGGAAGTCCTGATTGAAAGATCACATTATGTCACTGTGTGACCCTGTATAACTCTTTTGGGTATTCATGTCCTCATCCAAGGAGTTTAATGGAGTCCATGACAATAGCCGCCAGTGGGCATGTGATCACCCTGAAATTCTGGGCAAAATTTTATTTGGTGGAATGTGTACACAATTTTTCTGAGAAGAGGGTACACTTCTTTTACTATTTCAAAGAATCTGTGACTGTTCTCTGCCCCTAAAAGTTTAAGAATCTTTGGCAGAGTCTCCAAAATTATTGGATTATGAATCCCAACACTAAAAAGCTTTTGAACATGCACATTGTGTTCATGTACCAGATATGTACACATTTACTATATTAGGTACATGATAAAATAAACATCAAAATGACAAAAATACAAGGTAAATAAGAACTAAACAACATTTTAAATATTTATTTTCTTTCAGTATATCTAAGAACACAAACTCTTTTTATCTTACTAAATAATCATTATTTATTAAGAGCAATGTGATTGAATATACTTCATGTTTCGAAATCTAGACTTAATTATTTCTAATACGTTAGTTCTAAGTTCAATTTATTTTACATAGATAGGTTTTTAATGACTGTCACAGTTTTAAGTAATAAAATTACATACAATAAACATTTCCAAATACTTTTTTCACATGTTCTCGCTATAAGATTTTACTTAAAATTCAGTTATTTTCTTACTTATTCTTAAAATGACACCTTTATCTTAAAAGGACAAATTAATTGTGCTTCCTTTAAAAAAAAAAAAAGACCTCTAGATAGCACACTACTGAAGATGCTTATTATCTACCACAGAAATAGTTAAAACGTGAAACCCTTTCCTTTTTATAAAAAGAAAAATGAATATAACTTATCTGTAAATTTGACAACTCTGAACTAAGTAATTTTCAACAAGATTTTCATGATCCCTTCTCAACTTAATACAAAATATTGTATGGCTTCTACTAAGCTGTATACTAAAGATCTGTTTTTATAAAATTAACTACAAAATAACACCTTACAGCATTCTGTGTACCCGTGGCTTCAACATCTGGACTTTACTAGCTTATTTATGAATGATGCTGTGAATGAATTTTTCTCTTCTAACCTTACTCTAGAATCCTTCTCTAAGAAACAGCTGCTTCTTAAGAGGAAACACTACTTGTTTTTTTTTTTTTTCATAAAACACTTTCATAAAGATTGTGAATGAATCTCATCTAGTGATGGCTCACCAAAAGAAGCACTCAGTGTATTTCATCGGTGAAACAGAAATGAACAAATATAAAAGGTTAGAGCTAACAACTTACAAATATAAAAAACATGTCATTTGCCCCCTCCATAACTTGTTTTAATATAGTATTTGTTTTTATCAAGATTTCAGTAATATCGTCAATAATACTTTCAACAGTATTTTCTGACAAGAGGAACTCATTTTAGATAGACAGTTTTCAACATATTATCTTATCTGGTCTTGTGTTTGGTGTTTCCTAAAGATAGCTTTTTAACTTTTGTATACAAGTAAAAAACTTCACAAGAGGCTTCAAAACATTATTTAGTTTAGTGAAATTTTATAAAGATTAGTAGGTAAATTTAAACATTGGATTAAAAAAAATTGCAGAGGTTATTCTCCATGTTTTTTAAAATTATGGTGTCTTCATTATTTCCATGAGGATATTTCTCAAAGCAAAGTATACACTTCCTTCCAATATGTTCATTCTTAATGATGGTAGATGTTAATTCTTATTTCAGTTAGTCGTCTTGATATATCGTTTTGAGATTTAGGGGCTGACTTCTGACCAGAACTGTTTGTGTTGTTATTGTTTTTAACTTTAAGTTGACTAACAAAGAGGTTGTCCTAGAATGAAGTGTCGACTCCTCTATTTTCATATGTTCCCTTGTGCTTGCTTGCACAGTGATATCTTCAATCCACATTTTGTTTTTGTTTTTGCCAGAATCTTTTTAAGCTACTTCTCTTGTTGTTGTTGTTGAGGGCTAATTTAACTGAAACTAATTAATATTCTGCAAGTTAACTTAACAGGACACATACAAATACAATGAAATATGCTATAGACAAGTGAGGGGACCCGTGTCAACCCCCACTTGTTGAAGGAACCCTACTCCTCCCTCAGAATGCAGGGCCTTTTGAACTTAAAGAACAAGGGAGGGTGCAAATGCATTAAAATTTTATTTGGGGGGCATTAAAAATGAATAAAATTTCTAGTATTTTCTTCTCACACTCCAGTGGTTTATCTTGCAAACTCCACTTTGGAAACCCCGATCTAGATAATCTCCAGTGCCATTTCCAACTCAAAAATAAAAAATTAATGGATGTTCTGCTTGAAGAGCACCGGGTTTCATTGTCTGACTCTCATAGAACTCCTGTATAATCCCTAAACTTCTGTCACTTGGTGGCTTTGGAGAAACCCTCCATCTAAATGCCCACTGAGTGAGGAATGAAGCAGAGCGCCTGGGTGAGTTTTCACCTGCTGTCACCTGGAAGAGACGTGGTCGACTCTAACCAGAGTTGCTGGGTAAGGGTGACAAGTCTCCATCTCCATGCTAGCCTTATTCACATCCCCCTCAAATGACCTGGCAGTTTTCAGCCCCAGCAGACATTAAAACATGTGATTGTGAGATGTTGCAAAATTATTCAGCACACACAAATTTCACTTGGAAGCCTTGACAGCTGCAAGTGGGAGGGTCATGTGTTTTCTTCTGGACAGCTCTATTTTGTGTGGGAAGAAGAAACAAGTTTATTCTCTTATGAGAAGAGAAAAGTTTTCTAAATTTAGAGTCTTTTATCACCTGGATTATTTCCTTTGAACATGGTTTTCTACATTTGCTATGCTGAGGGGCAGGGGCTCAGGAAGTCCAGGGTGTTCAAATGAAGTCGGTGGTAACAAAGTCATATGCCAGGCAGCAGGCCAGACAACTCAGTCCAGTGACCAAAGCCTATTTCAAGAGTCCAAAAGGACAGTCATAAACATCTAGGAGAAACTATTTGTATAGCGGCATGATCTGGTTATCCATAAATAAAATCTGTTAAGGCATTAACTTCCAACGAAAACTAATTTCTCTCCTGTTCTTCGAGAATTCCTAAGAAGGAGATTCCAAAGCCTCCAATTCCTTTCAGAGAGTCTCACAACCAGAAAGTCCTTTACAAAAGCTAAGGATAACTCACCCTTAGGAAGTTAACTTGATGGTTTATGTCTGTGTTTGAGGAAAGAAAAGTATAAGAATATAGATGTCATTTAGTGTTTCTTTCCTTGGAAAAAAGTTTTGTTAACAAAGATAACAAGAAAAATAATCCAATCTAGGTTGTTTTCTGTATTTTAGAGAGTCCATCAACATTATCTATCATCAGAGAGACTAAAGATAATAAGGGGTTATTTGTATCTCAGTTAAAATTATAATACTCCTTTCATTAGGCCTTTTAGAAAGTGACAAGATGGTCCTGATAAATGAAGTTTTTAATTTGTGCTACTTCCTTGCACACAGGTTTATAAGCACTGGTATTATATTTTCTATACGAAGGAACAGAAGTTATTAACTGGATTCCTGTTACATGTTTGCATACTGCATTCTCACTCCTTACTTTCTCATGAAACTAGACACTCCACACCCCACCAATTCTCACCATCAGAAGTCTTGCTTCTTCTTACATGAAACACTTGCTTGGAATTTGTGATCAAATTGTATTTGAGCTCCTCCCATACAACACAGGTAAAAGAAACAGCCAAAACAGCAACTTAAGCAGCCAACTAGTAACCTGGTGAGTATTGCCCTTAGAGTTAAGTTACTAACTAGAAAATTTTACATCTTTTTCCCTATGAAAAGGAAAAATAAACAAAACGGCTTAAAAAAAATGAATAGAATCATCTAGTGCTACCACTGGAACAAGTCCATAAAAATGATCCAGTTTTCTGTTCCTTTCCTAGAAAAGGAACATAAAACCCAGAAGGGAATCTGGTGACTCACTCTACATCCACCTATAGTCAGAAGCAGAGCCAGGACCACGCTCTGGATTCTGATCGTGGTCAAAGCAGAATGGGGGACCTGGCCATCTATCTGGTCATTTACATTGACATCGAAGAGAAATCTCATAACAGTAAATGAAACTGGCTAATCAGTTTTATAAGGTGGTAAGGAATTCCAGAAGGCATAAAAAATTTTAAATATTTATTACTTATTCACACATTTTTAAACCAGAAAAGGGATCTCTCAAAGATTTTCAAAGAAAAATCTATTTCAGCTACTCCTAAATATTTCCCAAGATGTTCTCACCAACCTCTGTCAACTGACACTCTTTGACAGAGGCCTAGAAAATGAGCTAACTCTATACTTCACAACCAGCTTGCTTCATGATGGGCGAGAACCAGGCCCAATCAATGGCACAACCAGGCCCAATTGCCATATCACTTCTGTTTTCTCTGTTTTCTCTCAGAAGCCAACAGACCTCTTACTGCCAATTCGAAACCACTCCCAGTCTTTTCATCCCAGAGGGATGTCTGAGAGAGCTGTGCTTCCAACCCCTTTTTCAACATACTATTCCTGGGTCAGGCATAATATCTAGGCTTTGTGTTTAAGCTGGAGAAGGAATAAAGACTAAAAAGATTGTCAAAATAGTCTTTCCATTGAGTCTCCATACCACCTCCCCCCTTGAAAGTTATAACCTGCATGAAATAATCCTAGTTCAAAGTAGAGTGTTTTAATCGGCTTTAATGACCTTTGAAAACATGAGCCTGGAAAGGCCTCTGAGGTTCAAGCGATGAAACTATCCACGCAGAGTACACGGATTCCATAAGCCAGGGTACTTCTCTGAAGGACTTTGTGCTGAAAGTGAATGAATACTCGATGCTCTAATAACAGATTCAAATTCAATCATTTCGGCATGCCTCCATCTACTCATCCAAATAACTGCCAGCACTTTGGGCTTGTGTTCAACTGCTTAATATAGCATGAGAGGATGGCTTCTCTCAGAATCCAAGGATCCATCTTAGTCTGATGCCTCAAAATAAGGTATTATCTCTCATTTGGGCAGATGCAGGAGAGCATTACTTTTTTTTCCTAGCCTTTTATTTTAAAATTAGAATATGCAAATGCATGCAAAAATTAGGTACCTTCTGTGGTGAAAAGTCCACCTATAAATAATAAATCTTGCTCATATTGTCCCAAAAAGAAAAAGAAAAGGTAACTGGATTCTCTAAAAGTGTACTTTCCCTCCAAATCCTATATTACCTCACTTTCAAATACGATGATAAATGAAATTTTAAGAGAATTTATTTTTAACTGGTTGCTAATTCTTCGTTAGTGATTTCAGATGCCAGGTATATCTATAGCTATAGCTGTATACAGCTGATTACTGCTTCCCATTTATACTTTTAGAATGTAAAGGCTGTCATTTTAATTGGTATTCAGAGGTCTGCCAATGTGCAAACCTAAGCAGTTCAATTATTTCGCCCACTGGGAAAGTGAGTTATGTAAAAACAAATGGGAATGACATATTAAAAGGCTATCCTTGCTAATACTTTTGAATTGGGCTAAAGTTAGTTATACCCTGTTGAGTCCTTATACTTCTTAGGATGAACAATGGAGCAAGCATGGCGAGACATATGCTTGGGCCTCTAATCTTAGCTGTAACAGTTCCTGTCTCATGTTCCACCATCAATAGTGACCTACTTGCTATACCATGTGATATTCCAACTGGGGCTTTTGATGCTCACACATGGGAAACACAATTATTTTTATATTTAGCACAAAGTGTAGCCATGAAACGTTTCAAATGATTTCCAGTTCGACATATCCACACTAATCTTATTTTGTGGTAATCTTTTTTTGCTTTGTCATTTAGAAACATAATAATAGTTATGACCCATTAAAAACGAAGCTTTCGCTTTTTAAAAAAAAGCAACCTGTGAAAAATGCTACATTATGTCAGTATCTAATAAAGTTAAAACTAACTGGCAAAAAGTGAATTAATTATGTCCTAGTTACTTATCTCGTTTGAAGAACTGGACACAAATGACTCTTGTTGAAAGTGATAGAAAACAACAGTGCTGATATTAAAATCCTGAGAAAAGTGAAAATAACTTATTAATGATGATAAGAGTAGACAAAAACTAACACTCAGAAATGAAATAGAAGTGCACAAAAACACAGAGTTGTTAGGTAACACAATGGTCAAAACTAAAAATTCACCAAAAAGTAATGCATAAGAAGATTACAAATATCTAGCAAGAAAGCCTTACAATACAATAAAAAATCTGAGAGTAACTCAGGAAAGCTGATTTACTAGTCAAAGAAAAACTGTCATATATAGTTTTCAAAATTAAGAAGAAAGCCATCATTGGAAATTCATGTATGTAACATAGCAAATGGCTATTTAAAATGCTAAGTCTTTTCTTGTTAGCTGTGATCCACAAACTCTAAAGAAATGAATAAAAGGTCCAACACTCTAATGAAGAATACTTGTTTTATGTCACTTGTGAATAAGAAAATTCCCCACACTCAACCAAATCTCCAAAACAGATGTCAAGAGCCTGTAATATACCTATTTAAATAAATTTCCAAAATGCTGTGGCTACACCAGCTCAAAAGCAGCTGCTTTTGTGAATCATAAAGGACATTTCAAAGCACAGTGGTCACACATGGACAAGCACATGTTCTACGTTGCTTCTGCCAAAGGAACCTCACTGCCGCCACCAGCCATGTGTTGTGTACCCATTATGGATTCTTTCTCATTGCTACCGCTTTTGCTATACATTTTCTATAACCTCATGCTGTTTCTTACCCATAAAGCTTAAAAAGAAAGAAAGGAAAAAAAAAAGGCTTTTTGAGCCAAAAAAGGGCGAATCTACTGTGTATGAAAACTGCCCTGTCAAAGGCAGGCTCTCAAAAGCTTACAAAAACCATGAACCTGCCTAACTTAAATAATAACAATATCTTGGCTCAGCCCTTTAATTACCGGTCTCACTGTCATATGAATCTTGATGGGCTCTTACTCAGTTATACACCCATATCTACCCACGTTATAAAGGGAGGAAGAGAGAGGTCTCCACCAGGATACACAGGAAGAAAGTACATTGTGAACAACATCAAAACATCCTCTTCCCTTTCTTCCCCCTTAGGTTCATTTCTGACTTGTCTCTGATGCAAAACATGAAAGCAATTTTAAAGAACAAATTAAAAATTATTCTCAAATATGTATTTTATTTACCATAAAATTTAGATCTGCTTTTGGAAATCCGATATGGAGAGTTTAGCTGAGGAGTACATTTCATAGTAAGTAACTCTAACAGGTTTTTGTGATAACGGGAACCACAGAAGGCACAAAACAGTGTCAAGTGGGTTTAGACTGATAATCGGCACAGAAAAAGATGCTATTGCTTGTGAGGTCACTTGGGTAAAGATCCGGGACAGATGAGCAGGTAGGAGGGGAAGGTGAAGTTTTTGTCAGAGTTCGAGTGATATTTTATTTAGTTGAGTGGTAAAGTCACAGTGCAAGCCTCAAAAATAATGGCTCACAACATATTTAGCAAATGACACAGCAATCCTCAGAATGACAGGGAAAGAAATAACATAAAAGCACATACTTTAGTGAAAAAGGTCCTGAGCTGAATGCCAGAGTAAAAGGACCTTACAGGGCACTCACCTTCATTTCTATCAATTCCTTCTAAATTAATGTGAAGTAAAGCTATTTTTCGATTTGCACCTTCATAACTACCTCAGAATAATTAAGAACATAGTTCTAAGAATAAATCATTTCAATAGATACATGAGTTCAAATGAAGGATTATGTGTAAGCAGAGAAAACAATTTTATTTTGTTTAAGTGAATTTGCCACTTAATTTGCCAAATTATGTTGCAATTATAATTCTCCCAATTTACAATTTATCCTATATGTATGCTTTCATTTTTAAGGGTTTATACCCAGTTAAAGGAGTTGGCATCCTTAAAACTATAATCAACATAAAAAGAAAAGTTAAAAGTATTACTCAAATTTTCCTCTTGTACCAAGCTCTCTTGAACTCTTATATAATTCTACTGTAGTATGTCTATCTTTTCCCTAAAGAACTCTGAAATTTATATCTTATTTTACTCTCAAAGAGAGAAAGAAAAATAGGTTTTTGTTAGTTTTCAAATTTTATGGGGAAAAAATCTAAGGCACGTGTACTCAGCTCAAATGACAATCAGCATCCTACTTTATTGCTAGTGTAGGCGATAAAGACCATGAATTATTATATGTCAAAACTTTTAAATATTGGGGGTAGATAGGGGTAAAGGGAGATAAATATTTAGTGATGGAAGGAATCTAACTTTGGGTGGTAAACACACAATTTAATATATATATGATGTATTATTGAATTGTACACTTGAAACCTATTTGATTTTATTAACTGATGTTACCCCAATAATTTTAATTAAAAAATTTCTAAATACTCATTTTTTCATTAACTTATTCACTTGTTTGTTCATTCGGTTTACAAATATAGCCAGGGTCTCTGCCCTCATGGAACTTATTATTCTAGTGGGGGAGACAGACAAAACCAAGTATACAAAATAAGACTGCTGCAAGTACTATAAAGGAAACCAAAATGAAGAAGAACCAGAGACCTTGGGGCCAAGAAGTAAGGGGGGTAGTTCTCCTAAACAGATTAATGGAATAGTTCTGAGGAGTGCCCTTGAAGAGGAGCCCTAAATGGAAAGGACGTAGCTATACAAACCAAGGATATGTGATCCTAGCAGAGGGAACAGCAGATGCGAGGGGTCAGAGGCGGGAATGGACTGGCTTATCAGACAACGAAGCTAGTGTGGTTGGAAAACTGAGTGAAGACAAGAAAGTAAGTAATGAGGTCACAGAGATGGGCAGGGCCCAATCACTTAAGGCCCTGCAGTAATCTTGGGACTGTCTTCCAACACAAAGGGAAGCCATGGAGAGCTAAAAAGGGACACAGGCAGATGGAATCTGAGTCTAAATCCTAATTTAACCACTCAGTAGCTATGTGACCTGAGCAAATTACTAGCTCCTCTTAGATGTTAAAACTCCTAATTTATAAAAGGGCACTCAATAAATAATGGTCAGTTACAATCATCAGTAATTATCATTATTGTTAATGCTATGATATGTAAAGTTAACAAAAAAATTTTATATTCAAATAGACCTATACTGCAAAATAACATATCAGAAATATAGAATTATTGAGAAATAAGCAAATTATTTTAATTTTTTATATTCAGTAAAGATCATATACTTATTGGGTACAAATAGACCTAAATTTGTACATTCAAATTCATTAGGGTTTATTGTGGTTGTAATCAGAATAATTATTGATCTTGGCTCATATCTCTGCCTTTAATTAGTCTGCATTGTGGCTTTTTCTCCCTATCAACCTAGCCTTACCATTCCATATACAGAAATGTGTAGCTCATGTCATGGTACCTACCAACTTATACAGCAGTCATAAGAAGAACTTCATAGTTACTTTCCAAGTTACAATGTATAGTAGATACTTATAACTGCCTGCCAACATCTATTGCCCCATCACTTCCACACACATACTTCTTTCTTACTAACAGAATCTAGATTTTGTTCAACTTTACCTCCTCTCTCCCTCAGGCAATGATGGTTCATCCTCTTGCTAGTGACTGATATAGAGATGAGCATGTAATTCTGTTCTGATCAATGAGATGAGAAGAGAGATCTTCTCCAATTCTTCTTAGCAATGTTTTCATATTCAAAAAGAGACCCTGGAAGCAGCAATCCATTTTCTGTGCTCTAGATATTGAACATGCCTGCAAGTGACAGCTGAACAACTGCAGCCATCTTGCAAACAAGAAAAGAACCAGTCTTAGAGTAAACTGGTCCCTTAGGACAAGATTGAGGGAGGTGAAAGGAACTTGTATCCTTGATGATACCATTGTGCCACTGAATCAACTGATCCTGCCACCTGCCCTACTTTTCACATGAGATAATACACTTCCGTTACCATTGAGATCAATTTGAGTTGGGGGTCTTCTGTTTTGTGCAGGTCTGCTAGCAGGACATTTCTATTTGGCAACTTGCTCACTTCTTTGTCTCTGGGATGGTTTAGAAATGGAAACAGGACTTTTGATTCTAGCTCAGTGAACTCCAACAATCCTGGATATGGGATAATATAGTGTTTTAATTGACAACACTGGCCTAGTCACCAGGAAAAGGCGAAGGGGAAAACACCCTAGAAATCACGAGAAGATGGTACTTTGGCATGGATAGCTGGTACTGAATGTTCTGTCTCTGGTTTTCCCTATTTGTTTAAAAACTTTGACTTTAGACAAATGTCACAATTTCACATACATGTGGGTAGAATTTAAAAAACAAAGCAAACAACAATAAAAACAGAAACAAACTCAGATACAGAGAATATTTTGAGGGCTACTAAGTGTGGGGGGGTGGTGGAGGGAGATGGTGAAAATGGGCAAAAGGTTTAAGAAGTACAAATGGACAGTTAGAAAATAGAAATGGAGATATAAAATGTAGCATAGGAAAATAGTTAATCATGTTATAATAAATATGTAGGGGGCAGAGGGGTACTAGATTTAGTGGGGGTAATCACTTTGTGAGCTATATAGATCTCTAATCACTATGCTGTACAACTGAAACTAATATATTATTGTATGCCAATCATAATTGAAAAAAAACTCATTGAATTGTACATTGTAAATATGAGTAACTAATTGTCAATCATATTTCAATAAAGCCAGAAAAAAAAAGAAAAACTTTGACTTTCACCTCCTGCCTGCCTAGGACATGTTTTTTCCCCCAAACCTAAGTGAAGTACACCTTTTATTGGCCTTTTGTTCCATAAGGCTACGAATTGAGCCCTTTTCCAATTACAAGAATTTCAATAGAGACCACGTAGGACTAGCACAGATCCTAGGCACAGGGCAGATGTTAAGGAAGCGGCAGCAGCTTTAGCCTCCACTAGGACAAGAGGACTAAGGCGCAGGAGAACTCCATAGAAGAGGTGCAATAATGTGATTTGTAGTCAGGAGGAAGACCTGCCTGAAAAGGAAGGGGGAAATATGATCATCAAAGGACATTGGGTGTTTTTTTTTTTTTTTTTTATCCCAGCTATGTAGAATTATTTTAAAGTTGAAGATATTAGGGACCAATAAAATAAAATATCCATTTTACAAAAAGAGCATAGATGATAACTGACTGTGGAGGGAAGGGATGGAGTGGAATTACTGCTTGGGGAGCTGTTGGTGGGGGTTGGGAATAAAGTAAAAGAAAAGATCACAGAAACATCTAGTGGTTCACAATAGCAAAAAGCAGTATGGCTTGAAACCAAATTAACCATTCCAGTCTAATAAGCATTTTTCCTACAAGAAAATTATAGAATTATAAATTTAGCACATAAATGGAGAGCGGAAAATGAAATGCACACCGATTTCATAATTTTGTATAGTATTTGAAAAACGTTACATAGGAAATGGGTGAACATTATTAACTGGGGAAAATTTGCTAAGAGATCATAATTAAAACAGAATATAAATGGTAGCTTAGCTCTTGAAAGGGTCACTATCAGGATTCCACTTAGTGTCTTCATTTCTAATCAGCAACAAAAATGGAAATTCATTCAATGCGAGGATGATAAGTGTGAGGTGCTGTCAGGGGCGGGAAAGTGGTAGAAAAATATTTGGAGAGGTTAGAACAACCCACCTTACAGAGATAAGACCAGGAAAAGAAACCTGAAACACCAAAAATAAAAATGAAGTAAAATAATCAAAGAAGAAAAAACTGAAACCCACTAACCATAATTCCAAAGGGAAAGAAAAAAGTGACAACTGTTGACATTAGCTACAAGCCAATAACCCAGACTCATAAAAGATATAGACCATGGTTAGTTAGAACAACAAAGTAAGAACTTATCAAGAAAAGGTGCATCAGTCCACATGTCCTGTTTTTAAAGAAATCAGGGTAGCCTTGCTCTTCTTTTCCCTAGTCTGTGGGAATCTGTTTTGTTTTTTATAGAAAGCTGCTTCTTCTTGGTTGCAGTGAATATGTCTTTCTAGTAGAGCCTTGTGATCTTGTTTCCTAATATTAAAAAACACACAGGAGGTGGTAAGAGTGATTAGGTGGGTAAGGAGGGTGTCACTGGCAAGCATGGGTAAGCTTGGTAAAAACTGAGGTTTTGTGGGGCTAATAACTTTTGCACTGAGTAAGGCTGTCAGAGCTTGTACTATCCCAGAGAGAAGCAGCTGCATTATTGTGATCTTTTTCTTAGAATCAGAAAAACAAACACCCTGGGATACTGTAGGAAAGTCCTTTGAAAATGTTTAAAAATGCAAGGGTAAGATTAATGGTAATACTGATTATAATAGAGCTTTTATAAGTAGAGTTCTTACCTGAACAAAAAGGAAAGAGAATGTTAAAGAAAGGAAAACAGTATTAAAGGGTGGGGCTAAATGAAGGAGAGAAGTTGAAATTAGAGGAAGTTAGAAGGTTAAAGATAAGAACTTTCTGACTCTGGGAACTAACATATTAGACAAGTGTAAGAGGAAGAAGATTTGATATTTGGGACACCGAAAAGTAGACACGAGAAAATGCCAGAAAAAATGCACCACAGGGAGAAACTCTCCAGGTTGCAGGGAAGGAGATGAGCGTTGTGTTCCTCGGAGGTTTGCTTTTACCCCTCACCTGAGCCTTCCTCAAGTCCTCCCAGGCCCCAGCTCCTAGGTGAAAGCAGAAGCCCTGGGATTTGCTGGGGCAGGTGCTTCTGACTTAGAAAATCCAAAAGAAACTAGTGTTTGAGTTCATGATCTAACCTAGGGTTGCTCATCTTCTGGGTTGCCTTGAACATCTAAATAACTTTTAGATGTAATGACTCAATTTTCTAATGATATTTTCTTGGCAGGTATGAGAAGAAAGTGCCAATGTTAAATGAGGCTTAATCTCCCAGATGAGATAGAAAATAGGGGTCCTTGATCTCTTGCAGTCATTGAAAGCTTTGCAGTATTTAAAACCTAACATAAAAGGGCTATCTTAATGGCCCTGACCTTAGGCAGTTATGCTTAATTCAGTTGATCCATAAACTCACCTGGACACATGATCTGTACATAACGTCAGTAACCCAGTTCTGAGGTAAGAACTGGTGCTTACCTAAGCCATCAGGCTATGTCATAAGAATGACAATGTAGAGGGTGCTTCCTGAAAGAATATTTATAAATGAAAAATATTATGAAAGTCAGTCTCTGAAATAAAAATCTGCTGGAATTACTTAAAAAACAAAATAAAACAAAAAAAGCTTCACATAACAAATGTCATTTCCCCATTATGCTGAGTATTGGATAGCAGCAGCCTCTAGGCCTAGTGCCATCTTGTTCCTCCAAGGCCCCCAAACTTCCTATGGCCAAAGCTACCTAGTCACCTACAGTAGGTGGCGAAAGGAACCAAGCCATCGGAGACTTCAAAAGATATAAGAGTACAAATATCCCAAGTCCCAAAGTGGGGCCCATAAGTCAGCTGCCTTTTTAAGATATGACAAGGGGTAGGAGAACAGAAAAGGAACCAGGGGAGATGGCCTAGGCTAAGGGGAGAGTTGGAGATATTCTTGAAGAAAACACAATAGAGAGGCGTTGAGAGAAGGAGGCAAGGCAGGAATGAGGCAGAGGGACTTTGAAGACGGAGCGGGCAGGGATGGATGATAGTTACATGAAGTGCCGAGACTGCAGCTAAAATTCAAGATATTCACCAAAAGTTTGAATGGCAGCAATAACTAAATTGTAGTGCCAGACTATACTACGATTTAGTTATTGCTGCCATTCAAACTTTTGGTGAATATCTTTATGCATATTCTTTGAAGGCCTTACAAGTGTTCACTTAAAATTCCTTGTAGCCTCTAGTGCTACTAGCAACTATTTCTTGAATATCTTTTCTTGAGAAGCTACAAGATGCAAGGTGTGGTCCCTGCTCTCGAGGGACTCCTGGTCTGGAGGGGGTGATTACAGGAGGTGAAGGCTGTTCTGGCAGTATACAAGCAGACCAAAGAGGAACATGGAAAAGCTTCCCAAAGGTGCTAATACTTGAACTGCATTTTGAGTTAGTTAAGCAGAGAAGAGGTGCTACTCATAATAGATACTCTATTACTATTTGTTAATTATTTCAGTTCATTTTGATTTGTAATGATTACCTGGAAGATCGTTCAAGGACTTGGAGCTAGTTTTTATCACCACTGTTTTTATTACTGTCAATTAAAAAGATAAATCTATCCATTTTAGTGTCTAGGCGTATAATCTGAAAAAATACTTTACCTTACCTTTGGCTGAGGTGGGAGTGCGATCATAATTTTTCTAATTATGAGGCATCTTCTTTTTCTACCAATTTCATAGCAAAAAGTTTTAAAAGCTTTTGAAAAAAATCACATTTTGCTCACTTGAAATATGTGTGTATATTTTAGCATAAAATATACTTGGCAGCTGCTAACATAATTGGATGGCTATGCCTTGCAAAAACTTGATTTCTTTTTAATCAAATTTTTAGAACCATACTGAGTTTCTTGCCAGTGCTGCAATAGTGAGCAATAAATACATCATTAGATCAATGGTGGTCTGATGATGGATTACTCAAAGGATAGTTCCAGCCAAGAAGAATAAGACCAGAAGTCTCATTGTGCAAAGATTAATAAAATATTGTTTAAAACACAGATACTGAGTTAATAAAATAGGGAAGAAAACACTGCAAAATAGAACAGCCATGGGTTTATAATGTGGCATAGTAATATTGATCACGGATTTTCCTAAGTACTCCAGAGCAGCCACACTATTATATATGCCCCTGATTAGACCTAGAGATGAGAAGGAAAAAGTTATAAAAAAAGAAACTAACCAAAGGAAGGCCAGCCGCTATAATAAATTATTTAAAGCAAGCAGGGCAAGCGAGTTGTGAAGACAGTATAAAACAGAATCAATGCCCCCAAGAAACCCCAAACTATCAGCACCTCTATAAATTTCTTACCACCCTGGCATTTTACTGAAGGTATTTCTTTCCCACCACTCTCCCCATCCCATCCCACCTCTGACCCTTCACTTTTGCCGGTTCTTTTCTCAGAGCTTAACATTTATTTTTCTTCTGTAACCCAGGATGCTGTCTTCAGTTATATTTCTCAGCTTGTATCAGAAGAGTGTCTGTAAGGCCACAGATGAGTGCATCTGTCACTTCGTTCATCTGGATCTTAAATTTCCCATGGAAACTATAAGCTAGGAATATCTAACATGATCCATTTATCAATATAACTAACATTATCCTTCTTTTAATTTTTTATTACTATTGTTATAGTTAAATCCTCCAAGTTAAAGCAAGTGCAAAACTTCTTTAGCTCAATGACTGTTTTATATTAGAAGATGTTACTAAATCCAAAAAACCAAGGTGAAGGTAGCAGTTTGAGGAGAATTTTGGAGATGAAATAGTCAAAATGGCTAAAATTTTAGTACTAGGAGCTGTTAAAAGGGCAGATTGACTTGAAAAGTGAATGTTTTATAAGTAGATTTTGCCATGGGAATAAGGATATGGAAAGAAGGGTCAAAAATTTGAAAAGAATTTATCAAACTCTTTTTGCCAAAAGTATGCCATGGCCAAAAAAATAAAAAAATAAAAAAAATTATTGCTTACAAGCTTGCAATGACCTATGGCCCAGGTTGAAGAAAAGTAGCATTCTACTGTAGTTTTTTAACTAGGCACAAATCAGTCCCACTCTACAAACGAGGGCTGTGATTATACCTTAGTCTTTTAAATTTTTCTACGCCCATCCAATCAAACAGAAGCTGGGAAAATGAAATATAAGCAACTGTATCTTGCCAGTGTAAAAACATTATTAGCAGCATGACTCAACAGACAAACAGTATAGGTCTAAAATATTAGCCCCTCAAATTCTACACGTAGACTTTATTGCCATTGTACTCTGTGACCTTTAACAAATTATCTGCCATCCTAGGTCAGGGTCATTGAATCCATTATCATATATGGTAGTTAGCTTTATAAAGTAAACTATTCCTAGGTCACATTCAATATAAAAAAAAAATTAAAAGAAAGTTTTTAAAAACTGTAGGTGGTATGAATGACTAAGCATAACTTTATCATCTCACCACAATGCTAAATAAAAACAATTCAAAACGCAAGGCCAACTTCTCAGTTATTGGTGTCATCTTTGAATGTGAAAGACAGGATCTAAATATTATTATCCTTTTGTGGCTACAGTTTGTTCATCTGTAACAAAGTGGGGAAAAAAATCATCGTACTCAAAGGATTGTTAAGATTAGCGAACTATAAACATGCCTGCCAAGTACTGCTTAAAGCAGAAATTACTCAGTAAAAGTTCCCATAATGACCCAGTGGCCTGGAACAATCCAAGTTCAGTGTCCCAGCCTATCCATGCACATTTTTTTTTTTTTTATCAGGGAAGTAAATATTCTGGGCACTGCTGACCTCTGAGAAGTCATTTGGGTTTTTAGGTACTTGGATGGTAGAATGAAGGAAGGGCAACAACTTCTACTAAACCTTTTCTCTTTTAAACCTTATCTAGGAGTCTTAAATTGAGAATTATATCAGCCTAAAATCGGAAAACGGAATAAAAATATACATCAGTATCGAACTATAGTATCAAACTATACTTAAAACATCAGTATCAAACTATATATAAAAACAAATTGGCAATAATTAATAAATCAAAATTCATACTAATTGGAAAGGAGAGGCTGCAGTCAATTCTCAGTCTATCTATCTGTGATGTTGAGAAAGTCTATGTGCCCAATGAACTGGACAGCTCAAAATACTTCTAAGATAACTTTCTGAAAATTCCCTGGGCTTCTGGGTTGGTGGCTTGACCAAGAGGCTGCCCCGCTACAGCTGTCCAAGAAGATCCTTGACTTAGGATAAGTCTGTACTAGCCCTGCCGAGGTTCTAGCCCCCAAAGCTGAAACGACTTTAAAGAGTCAAAGGTGGCTTTCAAGGACTGGAATTCTTCTACCCTCCAAGGAATAATAACCAACAATGTGAATTAGGACTGGCAAAGTCACCCCAGAGCACCCGAGGGACCCACTGGACTTGGAGTAGGGAATAAAAAGGACTAAGACTAGGGCATGGTCTTAAATTACCTTGCTTCCGCAGATAGACTTCCTTAGAATTGGGGCTAACTTAGAATAGGGATAGCTGAGGCTTCCACTTCTGAACATAGGACAAAAGGTACCATTGTTGAGGACTGAGGTTAAGGCATTCCCTATAAATTTTACAAGGCCAGTAAATGCCACAGGGAAATTTTGGAACAATTATTTGTTAAATCACCTTACAGACTATAATTGTTCTCTCATATCATAAACACCATCCCAGTGTTTCTCAAAATATAATGAGGGAATCCCTGACATCAGAATCACTTAGGGGTACTTGTTTAAAATACAGATTCCTAAGTCCCACCCCAGACTAGAATCCAGGAAACTAGAGTCCAGCCCATGAATTGAATTTCTAAGGAGGAACCCATTGACTCAGATGATCCATATCAAGGCAGGAGAATTGTCTATGTAGTCCATTAGAAATTTAAGGACACTCACAGATTAGGGATTTGCATATTTTCCCCCAAATGTTTAAGTAACATAAAAATGAAAACAATATTTCTTGCAATGAGTTCTTAAGAACCATTGCAGTTTATTCTATCCACCTATAATGAACGCCATTATTAAAATATAATTGTGAGCATAAAATTATTGGGAAAAATATCAACTATGCTTCACAAAAATATTGCCTTTATTGTGTCACTAAAAGTAATTACGCTATTAAAGGAAATTATAATTTTTTTTTAAGTATCAGTCATTTGGCTCCAGAAACTTATTAAGCTGTTAAACTCCTCCCACAC
>NW_006436298.1:47761163-47763413 GCF_000325575.1 Pteropus alecto
CTATACATTGTGAACCATTGCAACTAATGATTAGGTTGAATGTGAATTTATATCCAAGTTATAAATTCCCCAAAACATGTTTCATTTTAATTGCTAAGGCAGTTTTAATTCTAATAGATTAAATAGCCTCTGCAATAAAGCTCTGTTTACTTCTATTAAGGATTTTTCTGGGGGTGGGGTGGGGTGGTGCAAAACAATTCAGGTGCAGTGAATTCTCTTAAGAAGCAAAAGAGTTTCTGAAATACATGCTACTGCAAAGCAGTACACCAGTGTTGCATGGTGATGTGACAAGCACCGCATTTCTCTTCTGGAGGGATTTTTTTCTCCTGTAAACTCCTCTCCTCAGATCATGGCTATAATTCTTTCACAAAATGTAGTTTGCAATTTCTGAAGAGTCAAACACTCCTTTTCTCCCCACCAAAATCACAAGTTCAGGCTGAATAAGGAATGAAAATAGAACTCGAGAGGCAGGCTTTGTTTGTAGCATGTTGTTTCCACTAAGGGTTGCCCCCTACCCACGCTTCATCCTAGTGCTCCCACTGAAGTATACATGTTATGTTTTAACAGATGGGCGGGCTGGCGGCTGCTGGGCTATAAAACAAAAACGCAGAATCTGCACAGAGTGGTATTGAACTGAATGCTCGTAAAGTTCATGGACATACACTGACCCAGACAGACCAGGCAGATCCAGACATGCTTACACACACTCATCATACACCCCACAGATCAGAGAGTCCACCTCTGCATCCAAGGGAAGTCCAAGGCTGTTTCCTTCTCCATATATTTCTACTTCATTCACCTATCAATTTCATACCCAAGCACATTGATGAACACATACATACATGCACGTGTACCTATGCATATGTGCAGATATAGCTATATATCTCAACGTTTCTAATTATTTTCAAAGATCGAAATATTCCCAAATTCTGTAGCTGTCTCCATTTAGTACTCAATAAGCTCTCATTCACATCAAATAAGAATTACAAGATTGTATTCAATTCTCTTTAGTCCACACATATTAAAAAAACACATGTATGTAACTGCCCTCAGAAAAACTAGCTGCTTTTACCCCTTATCATTAAGATTAAGAAAAAAAAAAAAAATCTATCCCAGACTGAGTCACAAACGAAGTGTCAGGTTTAACCTTAAATCCTGTTGTCAGTTCCTGTCACAACTTCATCACTTAAACACACAGATGCTCAAGCAAACACCAACAGACCAGCCTGGTGGTCTATTTCACGGTCTAGTCTTGGATTCTCCCGGGCTCTGGGCACTGGGACAGACAGTAGCTCCCCACTGGTTCTAACGACACACCTTGCCGGTGATGTGGATGGAGGTCCAAGCACCTCACGAGGGATGCGGATTCAAGTGCTAATAGAAAGTAATTACTTTACAAAGTTTAATATCCGTGCTGTCAATTCCTTTCAATAACTGCAAAGCACCGAAGCCCCAGCTAACAGAACCTGGCTGGTCAGTTAAGTTCTCTGATCGCTGAAGACCCACCGAAACGCGACGATCGCTGGCTCAGGCTACAGATCGGACTCGGACGCTGGTTATCTTACCGCACCGCCCCCAGCGCGGGTTAATTTTTCAGGAGCCCGATCGCAAGCCACCTAGGAACTGCTGTTCCTACACTACTGGGCACAGGGGCCACCCCAGAGAGCGAGTCGCCGCCACAGAAAGCCGGGGGACGCGTCCCTGGGCCCCACCTAATGATGGCAATTACAATACACCAAGTTAGTGTGAACGCAGAGTCGCGTCCCGGGCCGAGTTGCGACGCTATGAAACAAGAAGTTCAGGAGTAGAAATTCTGGCAAAGAATAAATTCCGTCCAGCCCTGACTTCCCCACAGCTGCCACCCTCGGACAGACGGACCGACGCGCACCCGGACGCGTCCAGTCCTCGGGCTCGCGGAACAGCGCCGAGACGAGCCGCTCGCCCTGCGCGCCGCCACTCACCCTCCTCTCCGAGTCTGGATCGCCAGTCGACGTTTCGGCTGCGGGTCCTGAATCCCAAGTTGCCCCCAAACGGCGAATGCTCTTGCCCTAGCAGACCCGGGCACATTGGTTAAGCAGGCACCTCAGAGGGAATACGACAAGCCCGGCGGCCGCCCCGGCTTAGCAGCCGCCGGGAGCGCTCCGACAATTCACGGACCTGCTCAGCGAATGAGGCAGACCGCGGGGCTGAGGAGACCCGGCTACCGAGGGAGGGGAGGCGGGGCCGGAGGGCGGGCGGGGCGGGGCGGGG
>NW_006436298.1:47763584-47799692 GCF_000325575.1 Pteropus alecto
GTGCCGAGCTCCGGGCTCCGCCCCGTCGCCGCGGCCCAATCACCGCAGCCGAGGGCTGGCGAAGAGACGCGCGGGCGGCGGTCGAGTTGGCTGCGGTGAGCAACGGGGGCTGAGGGCCCGCGCTATGTGTGCGGCTGCGGCCGGACCCCGGCGCCTCCGGAGGGAAGTGGCGGCCTCGGAAAGCCCCTGGCTGAGAGAAGCCCGGAGCTGCAGCGAGTCTGTTCGCTGTGGAGCGAGAAACCCAGCTGCAGTTCGGGCGGAGACTAGGCAGACAACGCCCACACCTGGCGCCCGAAGAAGGTGCGGAACTTGAGTGCCTCAAAAGAACCTCAGCAGTCGAGGGAAACGAACACCCAAAAAGGGTGAGTCCCGGGCCAGATCACCTAGCCGTCAGTGAAGGTCTGGGCCCGGAACGGGGAGCACCAGGCCCTCTGGAAGAGGTTCTTATTGAGGTCTGGTGGTTATTCCAGAAACGAAACTCTGACTCCACAGACCTCCCGGAAAGTTCATTACTCGTCCCTTCTCCACCCATACCTTCCACAGCACCACCAGCGGGGACAGTACCAGGCACCTAGGTTCCTCTCTCCGACCAAGGCGCCCCGGGCTCTTTCGTCTCCAGGGGCGGTGGGGTCGTGGGGAGGGGGGTTGCGAATAAATCTCGGGCACTCGACGGCGCCGGAACACGCGAGACCTTCCTTCCGGTTGGGCTGCCCCGCAAGGTGGCATCCTCAGCGGTGGCTCCTGCTGTACATTGGGTCCACCAAAGGCATTCAGAACCATCCATCTTCGAAGGAAGGAACGCCGCAGAGCTCCACGTCTGACCCACTGTACATGCTCGCGCCCCACTCCCCTTCAGAAGTCCCTGGACCTAGCTCAGAGACCTCCATGGTGGAGGGCATGGGGGAAGCCTGAGCTCACTGGATCAGTTGTGGCCGAGTAGCCCCGGAGAAAGGCTTTGTGGCTCTGGGCTTTTCGCTGGCTGACTAGGTGAGCCCTTTAGCCGGTTTTTAAGCCCTTACTGTGGCTGTAGCACACATGCAGAGCAGGATATAAAGAGACATAAGAGTCATAAAGCAAAGGGTTGGGGTTGCTTTCCAGGCTGAAGCCTAGAACGTTAGTAAGCCCTGAACTGTAAGCTGTGGGTAAGTAGGGGCCTGTGTGCCTGGAAATGCATCTTCCATAGGTAGGCACCCAACCCATGTTACTAAAACGAAGGTATGCATAGCAGGAAAGGGGGTCAAACTTCCTGGCGCCCTGACACCTTCATCACTGATCATTGTCTCCTTAAGATAAAAGAAGTCCTAAAAGTTTTAGTCTTTCACTGAAGTTAACTATTCAGGATATCATGTGTGAGGAAATAGACTTCCGCAGGTGTTATTTCAATGGCTGCCTGGCCCCCATAAAGACCTGCACTGTAGCTCACTTCTCATGTGCATGTTCTGATGAGGGTCATTGCTAAGAAGGAAGGCAAAGGGCCTGTGGCTGAAAAGGAGCGAAATGGCCCCTCCACCAGGGAAGTCTACAACTGTGAGGTGACTCTGGCCTGGACTGAGTTTCAAATTGTGTCACCTCAGATATCTCTATCTCAATGGGGAAAGGTCCATAAATAAGTCAGGCTGTCAGAAAGACAAGAAAATCAGTCTGCTTTTAGTTCTTAGTAGCCCCCTCCCTCTCAAATTGATTAGTGATGCAGAAATTGTTCAAAGTTAAATGCTCATCTGGGTACAGACAAGGGAGATCATTCAGTTCCAATGATTGCTTAGCATGCTGCTGAGTGGCCTGGGAGAATGGCCTTTGTTGACAAGGAAGTAGATGTAGACCACATGAATGGACTATATACCAGGTCTCTGCCCAGGTCAGGATGGGAGGTAAGGGGGAAATATTTGTTTTCTTGGATTCCTCTGTCCCCCTCCCCCATTCCTGGATATAATTAGAGAAAAAGTTTACTGTATTAACACTGAAGGTTTTTCACTGATGCCAATGATTATTTTAAAAATCACCTTGATAATAGGAGCCAAACATTGCCTGTTGACTGTACTTCGCTATAGTATAGCATTTATATTAGATGGTGCAAAAAAGAAATAAGAAATTTCATGAAATAAGTTAGAACTAAACAAATGACTTCCATGTCTTGATTTCTAAGGTTTTTGTTCAGTTCATACAGACACAACTGTCTATGGGCTGTTGGATAAGTAGCTGGTCTCATTTTCCGTTATAGAATGAATGACATGAAAAGAGAGCACATCTAAACTATGTTCATATTTCCACACCGTCTTCTGTTTTAATTGGTATTTGACAAGAGCTTATCACTTGGACACAGACTTATTCTGTTGGTTGCCAGTTCCCTTAACGATCTTTTGAGTTTAGGCCATCTCCATATTCTGCAAAGGAAAATGAGATTTGTTACTTATCTAAGAACTCATTATAGTCTTATCTGTATGAAACAAAGAGAAAACCATAGATATCTGGACAGGGAAGTCATGTTTAGTTCTACCTATTTCACCAAAGGAAATTTCTCTCGGGGAGGGAGGGGGGGCGGTGAGGAATTTTGTGGAATGGCTTGGGAATGAGGAGATTGAGGTGAGATTGTGGAAGCAGGGCTGATCCCTTTGTAAATGGTGAGCAAATCTGCCTTCAGGCACTGTTACCCATCTGACACTAAAACAAAATTTTGGAACCTAAATTTCAATAGAACGTGACTAATAGGAGCCCTGGTTCTAAACTGAGCAGTGGGCAGGTTGAGTGCTCCTAATAGTCACTTAACCTCTGTTTATCTTTACTTCCTTGACCATAAGACAGCACTGGCAGAATTGGTCCACTGTTTATCTGCTTAAAGGAGACACCATGACAGTAGTTACAAAGCACTTCAAATGCATGGCATTTGTAGTAGTACTGATTGCTGAAAAGAACAACAAAATGATGTTGAAATGGGAATATAGTGTGGTCTAAACAATTCCTCTTTACACTTGCAATTTTTATTTAAATCTCATTGGGTTATTGTTCTTTCAATCTATAAGTGGAAACGAGGAGAAAGGGTCCCCACAATCCTTATTCTTTGATTACTAAATGTCTTGGAAGTTTTACTTAAGTGAATAATATTTTTCTTTCTTTTCTATTTTCACCACCTCTCTCAACATATGTTCACTTTGAAAATTATTCAGAATTTGAACAGGTTGAGCTAAAGACCTTAGCAAAGAAATGCAATCAGAAGCAGCAGATTCTAATACCAGCTATGCTATGGGTTCATTCTAAGACCCTGGGCAAGCTATTAACCTTCCCATACCTTAGTTTCCCATCTATGAAACTGCAGTGATACTTCTGATGAATTTTACAGAGCTAGGAGAGATAACCGATCATAAGCTACTTTGAAATACTAATTGCTGTATAGACTACAAAATATAATGTAGGTATTTTTTTGGCAAATTAAAATATGGTGTTTGTATACCATAACTAGGAGGTATTTTTGTAACAGATTGCTCTGGCACAATATCTGCAACCAGGATGATACCACCCACAAAACAATGATATCTCATTGCATTTGAATGACAATGCAATTGCCCATCTGAGAGTTGTTTTATTGTCACAGTTCAACTAAGTAAAAATGTGATAACAGAAATGGGTGGGGAAGGAAAGCCTCTCTTCCACAAAACATGGGATTTTCTCATATTTGCCCCAGAAGAAAACTATTGTACATTGAACTTCTTAAAAGTGGATGCCATTATGTGAGGACAAGTCTGATGAAAGACTAGAATGATCTTGGAAAAATAGCCTGACATAAAACTAGACAAATTGGGCAGAAGTCCACTAGAAGCAATAAAAAAAACCTCTTAATTTTAAAACTTCATAACAAAATGAGTAACACTGAGGAATTAGGCATTTGGAAAGAGAGGATCATGTGTTCAGGGAGGAAAAATGGACTCCCAACCTAAGCAAAAAATAAGAAAAGTAGGTCATTCTAAGAAACAGGGCAAAGAATATGGGCTCTGGAAACACAATAGACCATGGGTTAGATTTTCTTTCCACTGATTCCTAACTTGAGAACTTAGACAAGTTGCTTAGCTTCTCCGAGCCGAAAGTTGTGGGAAGTAGAGGGTGATCGGATTTTTCTCATTGGCTTATTATGAATCTTGGGCTCAAATAACAACCCCTAATAGTTATTGAGCCCTTACTATGTTCTGAGCATTGTTCTAAGACTTTTCATCTAATGATTCACTTGATCCTCATGACCACCCTATGATATTGCTGCCATCTCTTCTTCCTCAGAGTTTCTATCTACGTGTAAGGACTATTCTAGGAAAATATCCTACTATGCACTAAAATCAAAAGCTTCTTTTTATAGGTACTATACATATTCCAAAGAAATTTATTTTTTTATAAGCAACCTCTTTCTTGAACATATTAAGAAAGAAAATAGCATTTTAAACTAGCACTGCCTTGCTTTCATGTGAGAAGGGCTAATCTAATCTTTTCTGATACCTAGGAAATCAGGCTGCAGTGAGCACTTGGTAGCATATGTATTACAATAAAGCAAATGAGGGATTCAGAATTTGAGATAAAAAGGGCCACAGACAACAAGTAGTGCTTCAAAACCCCAAACCCATTTCCAGGTCTCAGATTGTAAGCTCCTAGAGGATTTGGGCTTCTAAACATGTTCATCTGGATTTGGGGTTTAATGGAAGTTGGTTCCCTTGAAGCTAGCAATATGGGAATGATAACTGGCCAACCAAAGAAGGAAAAACACAGATTATCCCTTAGAAATGAATCGTATCACTAGTTATGAATAGCCCAAATTATGACAGATTCATATGTTTAAGTATACCAGGGAAAAATAGTCATGAGTTATAATACACACAATCGTTTATTACCCAAGAGAATTTAGGTGCTAATGTGGATGGTATTACATCTGTGAAATTCTGAAACCCACAAAGGATTCCAAGATATGGAGCCAAATAAAACAGTACAGAGGGAAATGATTTTGATTATGTAACATATACAGCAGTTCATTTTACATTTTGAAATTGCTTTTCAGTCATTGGTTTATTCTTCACAGCACACCTGGGGAGTACATCCATGCTGTTATCCTCTGTTCACAGCTGAGGCAACCAAGACTGAAAGAGGCAAAGTGTTTTGTCCAAAAGCACAACAGGGGCAGAGTAACAAATTATGCATTCGTTTCATCATGAGTCTATTCAGCATCTACTCTTGGCAAGGCACCATGTTCTGTGGTGCACAGAGGTGGGTACTGGATATGTGGCCTCAGCCTTGCAGGAGATTGCAGTCTATTGAGGCAAGAAGAGGTTTGTGAATTGTATCTCCAGGAGTTCCCTAGACAGCAAGGACCATGGTTTAGAGGACGAGAAGGTGAGTCCCCTAAAATTAATGAAGATGGGATTTGAGGCCCTCGAGAGAGGGGTAGAATTTTGGCAACTGGAAGCTGAGGGTGGTGGGAATGACATAGATACGAAGGTGGGCAAATTCAAGATATATTGGAGAATGTTTGACTACAGTGGAGCAGTCATGGAAAAAGGACTGGAGAGTGGAAAGGAGCAGATTCTTCAGGATGCTGAATGCCTAACTAAATATATAGATTTTGACTTGTGGAAAATGGGGACTGGACTCATCTCTGACTTTTCTTATTTACTCATTATCCTAACATGTACTGAGGGCTATGCTCAGTCTCCAGGTGTTTTCCCAAACATCCATTTTTCTAACCTTTACAACATTCCTGCAAGATATATATTATTCTTCCTTAAATGGATATGAAAAACTAATGCATTTAGGGATTCAGACTTGCCCATGATGTAGCTAATCACCGACAGATGTAGAATTCAAAAGGAGCACTCTTGACTTTCTCACGGATACTGATGTGAAGAATGAGTGCAGATTCTGGACAGTGGATCAGGATGTTCATCTAATAATATACCCCTCACCCTAGCTCAGTATCTTTCCAGAAATAAAAAGCAAATGGGAGAGAAAATTAATTTTTTAACATGCATTTTGTCTAAAGTTGTCAGCTCCCTGCCAAAAAGAAAGACAAAATGTGTTTTCCCCTGTTTCCTCTGCCCTACAATTAACAATAAATGTCTGGATTTTGATAACTTTAGTTTTGTGAGCATTAAAATTTTTTTAAATTTACCATTGACATACAATATATTAGTTTTAAGTGTACAACACAGTAATTAGACATTGATATAACTTAAGATGTGGTTGCCCCCAATAAGTCTAGTACTTATTTGATATTGTACATAGTTCTTACAGTATTATTGACTATATTCCCAATGCTGTATTTTACCATGACTGTTTTTATAACTGGCAATTTGGGTATCTTAATTCCTTCTCCTTTTTCACCCTTTCCTTTCTATCAACAATCAATTTGTTCTTTGTATGTATGAGTTGGTTTCTGTTTTATTTGTTCATTTATTTTGTTTCTTAGGTTCCAAATATAAGTGAAATCGTATGGTATTTGTCTTTCTCTGTCTGACTTATTTCTAAAGTATTATCACTTAGCATAATATCTTCTCAGTCCATCTATGTTATCGCAAATGGCAAGATTTCATTCTTTTTATGGCTGAATAATATTCCATTGTGTGTATATGTATATATGTATATGTATATATATACATATATATATATATACATGTATATGTGTATATATATATATACATGTATATGTATATATATATCTCTATATATACATATATTAATTAAGAGCAATGTCAGAGAGTTTACTGCCTATTTTTCTTCTAGGAGTTTTATGGTTTTGGGTCTTACATTTCAGTCTCTAATCCATTTTGAGTTTATTCTTGTATATGGTATAAGAAGATGATCCAGTTTCATTCTTTTGCATGTGTCTGTCCAGTTTTCCCAGCATCATTTATTGAAGAGACTTTCTCTACCCCACTGTCTATTCCTTCCTCTTTTGCCATGGATTA
This sequence comes from Pteropus alecto, assembly GCF_000325575.1. Taxonomy (NCBI): domain Eukaryota; kingdom Metazoa; phylum Chordata; class Mammalia; order Chiroptera; family Pteropodidae; genus Pteropus; species Pteropus alecto. The sequence goes on from NW_006436298.1 coordinate 47,770,517, forward strand.
ATTGACCATATAGGCTTGAGTTTATTTCTGGGTTTTCTATTCTGTTCCATTGATCTATGTATTTGTTTTAATGCCAGTACCATGATGTTTTGATTACTATAGCCTTGTAGTATAGTTTGACATCAGGTAGCATGTTACTTCTAACTTGTTCTTTTTTCTCAAGATTCCTTTGACTATTTGGGGTCTTTTGTGTTTCCATATAAATTTTAGGATTATTTGTTCCAGTTCTGTGGAAAATGCCATTGGTATTTTGATAGGGATTGCATTGAATCTCTAGATTGCTTTACATAGTATGGACATTTTAATAGTGTGAGCAATTTTAACACATTCTGATCTCAGATTAGTCTTTCCACTAAAACAGAATCTCTCAAGTTGGTTGATTCAGTCTCTAATCCCTTCCCCTTACTATGCAACCTTATTTATTTAAGTGCCCTATAATGTCTCCATCTCAGTTTGAATTTTGTCCATCAAGAAATAGCTTTTCTCTCCAAATACAGATTTCTAATTAGCATTTTTACTGTTTAATCATCAGGACTACAATACAAGTGAAAAAAGTATTACTGTTAACTTAAAAAATATTTAGAAAGGAAACAAATAACTTTATTTAGATTTTCCTCCAAAGAAATAAAGAGATGCTCCAAGGAGGTGGACAGACACTCAAGTGACATAAAAATTAAAACTGAACATTTTAACATCTGGTAAATAGGGTGCTTCACATTGATCTAGTTTTGTGGAAGAGATTTTTACTTATTTTTTTTATTTTTTATGTCTATCCATGATCAATTAGAGAAATCTTCCTCTAGAGTGAATATCTACCACAAATAACAGGCCAGTTTTGATCTTCTGCATGAAGACAAATGGGGAACTACCAAAGTTAGGTATTTCAAATCTCAATAAACAACATTATCCTTGTCTCTCAACCCTCCAGTGCCATGTTTGACTTTGCCCAGATTCTATTTTATTAACCAAATCATATGTATTTAAGAGTGAATGTTTGAGTATTTCTCCTTTTTTTTGAATTTGAAAGGGAGAAAGTAAAGTTAACATGTAAGGATGATTAAATTTCATCTAAGATCCTTAAGATCCCTTGTGAAAGATATGTAAAACAAGCACTGGCTCAGAAAATTGTACCCAATTTCTACTTTGTCTTAAAATGCCACCTGATTTCAAGGAGAGCAATGGTTTGGGATGTGGTGGTTTGTGTTTCATTGAGGAAAGTGATGAAACTAATTCATAACATCTTGGTTTCTAGATCTGTAAAGCAGAGATGCTTACCTTGAAGTATGGAGAAAACAAGACTTTGAAAGACTCAGAGGAAATCATAAACTTACAGTAACCATTTGCATCTCTTTACAGAGGAAAAAAATCCACAAGTGGATACTTTTGAGGATTTTACACATTGATAGAAGAAAATGTTTAGGATACCTAAGCGAATCCCATTGAAGGCATGTATTAGCATTAATTTCTCCTAATTATTGAAATGAAGCCAATGTGGTTCTTTCTCCTCTTAAGATTTCAACAAAGATGCTGAGACTCTTAAAGTTTACTGAGTTAGAAACATGCTGGAATTAATGTTATTTAAAAACAATAACTTTTCTCCAACCAATGAGGCTTCCTGGATTGAGGCTCTTTTCACAGGAGCTTCTGAATTCTGATGGAGATCTAATCAGATGTTGCAGGTAGAAAAATGTATGAGAAGTTAAATGACATTTCAATTTGGCGTGTGCTGAAGGTTAGTCTAGGAAGTTTCCAGGGAACCAGTAAATGGGCTGACCAAACCTTGGGAGTCCCTGTAGGGAGGATGTTGGTCTTGACCTGATCAGTGATCCAAGATCATTGAGTTATAGTAACCCTGTAAACATCTCAAGGAACTCTTGATAACCTCTTCAGTAACCAGTACAGTATTGTCTACAGATATAAGTATACAATAAATATTTGTTTAATAGAATTTGTTACCAGGTCCTAAGCTTAACCAAAGCAGAAGCAGACAACTGCCCTTGGGAATATAACCCAAACTTTCAGGAGCCAAAAAAAAGTGGCCCCAGAAAGATCATGCTTAGGATTCATGGCTCAAACCAGCTATGGGGGGCATGAGGGCACAAATTCTCATTCAGAGTCACAGAAACCTTCAATTGTAAATGAACTGGAATATATAACTGGACCTGGTCCTTGAAATTTTGTGGTCCTTTCAAAGCAAAATAGAAAAAAAGAAAAAAACATGTCTGTTGTCTGACTTCTTTTCCCAAGAAACTAAAAACATAGTGCAAATGAGCCTTTTGTTGTGGATCATCATCCTTACAAGACCTGTCTCTGATTCCAACGTTGGAAGAACTTCCCCTCTCTCGCCCATTTTTACTCATCCCTGACTTGAAATAGATCTCAAGGTCTCATTTTGACCATATATTCTTTCAGCTACGAGGAGGAAATGAGGAGAGGTTAATATAGCCATGTAAAAACCATCAGCAAACTAGAAAACAACTACAGGCTTAACATCAACAGTGAGTATATAGCATTAACTTAAAGACTTGTATGAACAGGCACAAATGTTTTATAAGAATATTTTTCAGCAGAGTGTATTTATAGATGTACTCTCTAATTGCATTGTGAATGATAAATAAGTTTAAACTATATTTCAGAGCTGTTTATATATTTATTTGCTGCCATCATTAGCTTTGTTTTCTCTGTGACTATAGATTAGGTGTGTTTATTAGTCTTGGTGTAAAGGGCAAATTGCTGCATTTTGGAGCTGGGAAAGGATCTTTCACGTGATGATGAAGGTTGTAGGAAGGCTTGTTTGAGAATTTACTTTGGTATTTGTTTCATTTTAAAAGTCTGTGACTAGGACTTTATATCTGTCTAATAAGCATGCGTATAACATTTTTATGTTTGTTGAGTCCCTTACAGTCCTCCATTAGTCTCCACAATGCCCCTTGAGGGTGGGTCAGTATTACCTCCTACAGTGTATATTTGAGGAAATTTAAGACACAAAGGGATTATTTGATTTGTACAAGGTCACCCAGCATGAAAGCCTAGCTAATAAAAGATGACTGCAAAGCTCTTTGCAAATAAAAAGTGCCTAATAAATGTTAGGTAGTATTAATGAGCAATCTCCCAAGATGAGTAAAATACTCTCCAGGAGTAAAGTGCTCATACATGCTCTATAAAATTAATTCTTTTTAACCTCAGGGCAACTTTTGAAATAGGAATTCTTGAACCTGGCTATGCATCAGAAGCATCTTTACTGTTTTCAGAACATGTGAGCACCTGGGCCCTTGCCCAAGATACATAATCATAATCTGGGAGGCAGGACTCAGATAATTTGTATCTTGAAAAAGCTCCATGGGAGAGTCTCATGCTCATCAAGCCTTGAGAACCATCACTCTAGAGTAGAATAATAGCCTCAGTCAAGCCAAGTGTAACAATAAGTCACTCTGGAGTCATTCTAGGAGAAAAAGTCTGATGTCTTCCAGGCTTCTGTCCACCCAGTGCACAATTATTAGCAAAACAGCTGCCTCCATGAAATAATCAACTGTAGTATCTATGTGTGGAATTCCAGAAAATAGTGCTGAGATTAAAGTCTATTTAAAATCATCAGTGTTTGAATGTTATAATTTATTGGTAAATTTACTGGGTCCATGCTAATGTTTTTATTCTGAGTACTTGTATGATAATTGATATAATAAGAACCTATAATATCTGCTTATTCATCCATCTGTCAAACATTTATTGACTACTTATTATATATGATTACAGAGTGAAAATAGTGGTCTTTATCCACAAGGTGTTTATAATCAAATGATAAAACAAACATAATATTAAGCCATACGTATTAAGTGGTAATCAGAATACATGTGAGGCATTATTCATAACTGCTAAAAAGTTGAAACAAACCAAATGTCCATCAACTGATAAATGGATAAATAAAATGTGGTATAATCATACAATGGACTATTATTATTCAATAAAAAATGGAATCAGGTACTGATATATGCTATAACATAGAAGAACTTTGAAGAACTATGCTAAGTGAAAGAAGGCAGTCACAAAGAACCACATAATATTGATTCCATTTATATGAAATATCTTGAATAGGCAAATCTGTAGAGAAAGAAAATGGATTGGTAGCTGCCTGAGATGAGGAGGGACTATTCATGGGTACAGGGTTTCTTTTTGGGATGATTAAAATATTCTAAAATTGATGGTTGCACAACTCTGTGATTATTCTAAAGAACCATTAAATTTTACACTTTAAATGGGTGGATTGTATGGTACGTGAATTATATCTTAAAAAAGTACATGTATATATACATGTATATGTATATATAACATATGGTGCTAGATAAACCTGGAGGAAAGAGAGATTAATTAATTTGGACTGGAAGAAAATGGCGGAAAATTTCCTGGAAGAAATGGCATTTGAGCTAATTCAAAAAGGGTGATTTCGTAAAGAAGGAAGGCATGCTCAAAGATACTGTCAAAGTGTTGGTGCTTACATGTAAGGGCAAATTATCTGGAATAGATGGAGTTTAGGATACATGAAAGGTACAGTAGATGGGGGCTAGATACAGGACTTTTACTGCTGTGTTAAGTTCTTTAGTTTGGTTTTCATTTTTATAGGCAATCGAGAGCCATGATGGATTTGTGAGTGGTCAATCAGGCCTGTGATTTGGAACGATAATTGAAAATGATGATGAGGTAGATGGGAGATGGGGTGGGAGGACAGTGAGTAGGGGAGACCATTTAGGATGCTAGGCTTTTGCAGTGTGTAGGCAAGAGATGATGAAGTCCTCAACTGTGACATCGGCAGTGAGCACTGAAACAAGGAGACAGATTGAGAAAACAATGAGGTAGAATTATAAAACAGCAGTGTTAGAGGTGATAAGGCATGAGATATATACAGCAGAATATTTTAGACCACAGAAAGGCTTGAATTTTTGTTGTTATCATTGTCGTTGTTGTTATTTAGAATCATAATGCAAAAAAACTTGTTGAAATACCACCAACCAGCCAAAACTATTGTTGAAATAACACCAACCAGCCAAATTATAGCTGTTTAACACCTTGTCAACAAGGATTTGATTACAGAGACTCTTAACATTTAGCACAGGAATGTATATTGTGAATAAAGGGTACATTGAAAAGAGAAATGCTATCCCACCATTTTGTGAGCTCTTTGGCATCAGACCTTTTCTTACTGGAGATGAAGCAGTCATCTCCAATGGCCTGTTTGAATTACTAAGTGTCTACCTCTTGCTTAGATAAGTTCCCTAGAAACACTTCCTTTGGTATGAGCAGCTTGGATTTACTGCCTGGGCAATACCTCCCATCCCGCACCCACGCTGCCTCTTGTCTCTGTCTCATCAGCAGGTGCTCATAAGCAGCGTTTTGTTTTGCTTCTAGTAAGAGCAAAGTGTCTGAAAAGTGTAGAGCGACTGTACTACACATTGTAACTTTCACTTACAAGTGTTCTTGTGGGGAAGATCTGAAACCTTAGAAGTCTTAAAGATCAGGAAGACCAAGACTGTCTTTTCTCTAAATTATGCAAGGCCACACCTATGTCTTCCATAAGAATGAGGGGCAGTCAGATCCTGGGCAAGGTTAAAATAGAAACAGTTTCTCTCAGTGCATGGCAGTACACTTGCTGGAGATTTGTTATGGCCTTTTTTGTGGGCTTTCAAAGGTGTTGCAACAACACCGCCTGCTGCTAGCAGTTTGGGAACAGCGTCCTTGACAGGTGCCTTATATGAGTTTAACCAAGCAGGGAACACCATTTAGAACACCACTTGCTGAGATGTGGCTCTTATCTGCTCCTGTCAGTGAACAATGACTACAACAAACCGTGTTCAATCACAGTTGTTAACAGCTAATTACAGCAGTCTTCGGTGGGAAGAATCCCAGTGGATGCCTCTAAGGGATTTCCATCACAGGTTCAAACATTGTCTTTGCAGGTAAGCAATGGAAACAGGCCCCTTGGGGGACCTTTAAACAATAGTCCTGCAACTCTGAACATGCATCCATCTTCATGCCACAGGTGGTGAGGGATCATGTTCCAAAGAGAACCACCAAAGAGAGAAGGAGGAAAGGGATGCTAAAAGCCAGTAGGGTACATACATATTCTGGATTAAACAAGAGCAGAACTGGGTATTATTCCTTGGGGTGTATTTGACTCACTGCATGACCTCATGGAGGTCATTTCCCCTTTCTGAGCCTCCCTATTCACAGGATAATAATACTGGCCCTATTTATATCATGAGATTGCTGAAAGAATAAAATATAAAATATATATATTTAAAAATAAAAGTTGGAGGGAATAGAAAATCCTATATAACTCTAGGTAGTTTAATTACCTTCTCTTCCACATTTTAGTTATAAATGATGAGGCAGAACGAGAGATAAAAACTCATGCTGTTGTAGAATCTCAGACTTCATTTTCTGATGCTTCTGAGTGATTCTGTGGTTTGCTCATCTTCAGATTTGCCTTACTCTCCCCAAAGCAATAATTTGGGGTAAACTAACCTCCAGCGTGAGGAGTGGAGAAGACCCTAGGGCTCTGAAGAGGCCAAGGCCAGGGCCCCATCTAGTTTCGCATCTTCACTTCACCTGCTGCAGCCCAGGTCTTGAAGGCCTCTTCTCTCCCCTCCCTGGGACACCCAATTCGGAGGATGTCAGCTCTGAATGAGCCCCACAGTCAAATTGAGACTTCAGGGAACACCTCCAGAATAGAACTGAAAAGAATTTCTAATGTGCTGAACATGTCTTAGTATGGGTCTTTAACTACATTCACATTCTTGCTGAAAATCAGAGCACACTTCTAACCAAGCAAGGGACCTCTACATATCTGATGTTGCTGTCAGTGGTAGAAAAGGATCTATTATGGATTTGGCAAGGAGGAAACAGAAGATTTATTTCTAAAGGTTGAAGATTTATCTTTTTCAGATATTCAAAATCAGGGCATTAAAAAATATCAGTGAAAAGTGATCATGTTTTGTGAGCAGGAGGAACCATTCTTGGCTTCAAAATAATAAGGAAGATTTATAAGGATCCCAAATCCATGGTTTTTAAAAAAAATGATTTGACAATAGGTTGCCAGGGGGACTATCAAACTTTTAACTGCCCTCTATGGTGAGGCAACGTCTCCATTTAAATGAACGCCTTCCATTGAATGCTTAAATCTCTCCCTTTCTCTTTTCTCCTCACCATCATTTAGATTTTTTTCAATGTTCAGCATAACCAAAACGTATAAGTAGGGAATTGCACATAATTGTAGGCTCTGCACGATTGGCAAAGTGATGCTTCTCCCTAAGCATTTGTAATCATCTGTTCCACTCTTCCTTCCTCCTGGTGAATTTACTTAGAATGACAGCAGTGTCTTTTATTTCTCTTGAAGACATCCGTTGGCCCCACTTTGTGTACAGGTTATAAAACATATCACAAAATGCAATATTGTATTTTTCTTTTAGTCACACATATACAAATGGAAAACACCACTTTAAATTAATAGAGCAAATTGAAATATCTAAATCATGTTATCTATTAAAGTTATTAGGTAAGGTAAAGAAATTAAAAAAAAAAAAAAAAAGCTTTTATAACTCAAAGGCCTGAATGTGTTGGCCTGCGTCTGCCAGCTGGGAGGTTGCTTTTTACCGTTAGGTGAGAACTCAATGGTATCTTCGCCCTGTCAATCTTTCCTCTATTACTGGTGTAGAGAAATGTCACACTGCTAAAAACTCTAACTTGAAAGTGTTTCACAGAGCAGGATTCTTTCCAAATTCAGGAATCTTGCTAGTTTTCAAGACAAGAGCCATCATGCAGAACCAAAGGCTGATACTAGAAGTGAGCATTCACCATGGGAATAAATCCCACAACCTGTGGTTTTTGAATGTCTTAATCTCCTCCAACCTTAAAAGAGTGAATGTTGGCCTTATTTGAGGATAACTTTACAAAGAATATGTAGGGACAGGTGGAGTTAAATCCTAAAACTTAGTTCCACTGACAGTTCTTTTCCAGTTCCTAATGCCTTTTTATTTTATTGCCCAGATTGTGAATAGATGCCCTTTTTCTCTTCTTAGCATTAAACTCCTAAGAAAGAACATACAACACCTTCCTTACCTGCTTGGGGAGTAAGTTGTCCTGAATAAGGGAGTTTCTCAGCTGATAGTCGATCTAGTCCCCTGATGCAATTGTACATTTTAACCCAATTTTGAGGGAATTGTTGTCTACAGTTTGTTTCCCTCTCTTCTGCCTTAATGGCCAGGGCATGGGTTGACATCATCAGGAGGACTGAGGACCATTGCTGGGGTTTTCTGTCCAGTGAAGTGCTATAGTAAGGCTATAGTAAGGCCATCAGGGTTTCTCAAGGGTGTTGGGTCACATCAGTGCATTGTGAGTAGTGCAGTGAGGTCATAGGCTGAACTTGCCTTTAACCTGTACCCTCTCTACTTCTTGGTGTTTCCAAATCATTAAGAAAAGTTCCAGTTAATATTAAGCCTACCTTGTTTCTATCAGGAATGGTTCAAATATAACATTCTGGCATGAGGAAGGGATGCCTTTGTCACTCAGTGTGGGCCTATAGCTGGATTCTTATTGTGTTTAATCTATCATCTGGCACTGCTACGATGAGCTGTTCTCCATCTTTTGTATGATTTTAATATTTCCCTCCTTTTCCAAAGCTTTATGCCCTTCTAGGCTTTAGAATTCAGAAGTCTTTAGCTTTGGCAGTCATCCTTTTTGAACCTGAGAGGGGAGGTAAAATGCAAAATATCAGTGTCTAAATTAAAGACTGGCCAGATGAGGCCATTCTCTGTTGGCTCTGCCTCAACAGTCAGCATAGATTTCTGTCAGTGGAGAGATGTAAGATCTGTGCCAGGTGTAGGATTCTGGGTCACAGCATCAAAGTATTATGGTCTCTGTGTTGAGCAAGAGCTTTGGATCTGGTGTGTGTCTGGACTAGGATGGGTTGGCATGGTTTACCCTCTGGCTCCAGTGCCAGAGTTGCTCTGGAAGCCTCTGAATTCTCCTGCCCAGTTGCTTAGCTCTTCTAAGATAGGCTGAAAGTTATGGTACTTCCCTAACACTACTTGCATTTGAGGGTATTGATTAATTAAGTCTTCAGCTCTTCCCCGATACTTTTTCTTAAAGTATCAAATGAGATGTTTGAAAACTTCTTGAAAGTTGGATACTTTGCTATCTCATCTGAACTTCTCACTCATCATCTAAATGCAGTTTTCTTTGATTCTACATCTTCCTCTCCTTCTCCCCACCCAAATTTTTGTCAATAAGATCGTTACCATTTGTATTAGTTTCCTATTGCTGCTGTAACAAATTACCACAAACTTGGTGGCTTAAAACAACACAAGTTCATTGTCTTATAAACTTGAGGTTTGTAGGCCAGAAATCTAAAATCAGTTTTAATGGGCTAAATTCAAGATGCCAGCAGAGCTTCTTCCTTATGAAAGCTCTCGAGAAGAATCTGTTTCTTTGTCTTTTTTAGCTTCTGAAGGTCCCTTGTGTTTCTTGGCTCATGACCTCTTTCATGTATCACTTCAACCTCTTGCTCCCATTGTTACATTTGCTTTCTCTTCTGTAGTCAAATCTCTCTCTTATAAGGACACTTGTGGTTACATTTAGGACTCAGGTGGATAATTCACAATAAATGTCCCATCTCGAGATTCTTAACTGCATCTGCCAATTCGCTTTTGCATGTAAGGTAACACTCTCAGATTCTAGGGATTAGGACTGGATATCTTTGGCGGCCATTATTCACCCTACCACAGCATTAATTTCCTAATTTTCAAATCCAATGTCTTCTTGTCAGGCCTCATCCTAGCTCTTCTGACATTTGATACTGTCAGTTACTCTGGGAAAAACTCTTCCTCTGACTTCAAGATATGGATTATTTTCCATTGTCGTGATATTTTTATTCTCTGTCTCATTTCCTAGAACGCAAGAACTTTTGCTATTTTGTTTGCTGCTCTATCCCCAGTGCTTAGACTAATACATGGCACTATTGAAAAAGGAAAGGCATTAAATAATACAAATTGGATGAACTTTTCCCACTCTGGTTCTATCACCTCTCATTCCCGTTTCCTTCACTAGCCCTTCTCTGCCCATATGATCAAGATTGGTATTTCCCAGGGATTAGTTCTAGTTTGCTTCTCTCCACATGCCAGATGGGTGAAGTTCCAACCATATTCTGGGGGCTCTCAAATCCAGACCTGTGTTTTGAACTTCCAACGTTAATCTTTTACCTGGATGTCCAACAACATGGCAAATCCCCCATGTCCCACATTTCCCATCTACAAAGCACAATCAAAAACCAACCTCCCATTCCTCTCATACTCTCTTTGTGAGGGAAAATGTAAGGACAAGGATTTACCCAATAGCCACAACATGAAGACTGGGCATCATCCCAGACTCCATGTTTTCTCACTGCTCACTCCCCCTAACCCCGCCTCCAGTCAGTCATGAATTCTTGTCATCCTTACTCTCAAATATCTTCTGATATTTCTTTCTAACTCCCACTGCCCTGGTTCAAGTCCTCATTACACTCAAACCATTCTTCTCGACTTTTGAATATGGTAGAATGACATGCTCTTAAACTTTTCAGGTGTGTACCAGGGCTACTGAAGATTGCCAGCCATGCTTTCAGTCTCTGCTGAGTGAGCAGTGACTATGATGTACATACCACATGGTCTTGGTCCCCAAATGGGCCAGGGATGAACACCTCACCCAAGGGTGGCTCTTTCTATAGGCTTGATCAGCTAACATATGCCTTGGGTGGCTGGCTATAAAATATAAGCTGAGTAAAAGTTGCCTTTTGAGATTTCAGAATAGAAAAGCTGGGACTCAGACCACTGTTTGCTGAATAGAAGGGTCAGTAGGAATGATGGGCATGAGCAAGTTGTAGTTATGAGAAAGCAGATACTGTGAGTAAGCAGGGGAGCTGGTGATCCAGGAGAGGAGTGGAAAAGAAAGAAGCTGAAGCACTGTGAGAAGGATGCTGCCTCAGTTTCTGGGTTCCTTAGGAGGATTTCCTGAGGTCTGGCCCTACTGTGGTGATTCCTGTTGTCAGATTTCCATGAGTGACTGCATTATTATAAACAAACAAACACACAAACAAACAAAACAACCCTAATCGGAGTGAACCCCTGCTTCCTGCAATAAACTGGCCAAAGAGTGGTGTGTTCTAGCAAGCCCTTATAATGTTATGATGAGACATCTGGAAGAAAGCAGCACTGTAACTAAAAGCATCAATATGCAGTCCCAAACTCAACGTTTATTTCACTCTTTTTTAAAGCATCAGCTAAGGAAATAAAGGAAAGGAAAGGTTATATCACTATTTCCTTGGAAGTGGGAGAATATTATGATGACCTGGTATCAGAACCTGTCTTTATATAAAAACAAACTGATCTCTGCAAACATAATGCCAGAAAGAAAAAGTAATCATTACTACAAATACATAAAAATGACTATAATAAGTGACATAACATTGATGTTTATCAATAGTGGGAGTAATCAAACCATCTGTTAGATATTATGTTTCTAGAGAGCTGCCTTTCGATTTGCCACCTATTGGGACCCGAGAGATTGCTGAAGGTCTCCAGGATTCTTAGTCACATGACCACATTACTCTCAAATAAGAATAAATAAATTTGTTGAAGATTTATAGGTAAGAAACAATGTTAGGCACAATGTAATTAATACTCTGAATGTGGAATACAATCAGAAAGCATCTTTATTTATGTCCCCCACTACAGATATATTCAATGGGGGAATTTCTTACTCTCTTTAGGATAAAATTAAAATCAGATAGTGTCAGGACTCTATCAGAAAGTCCCATGGTCATTTCACATTATGTTATTGTGCCTATTCCTATGCCATAAGCAAAACTTAGAACTTGATTTAAAATTAAGTCTTACCCTTACCGTAGTGAGAAACCATGCGTAGGTGAGAAGCTGTAGGAGAAGGTCTTTCTCTCTTTGCTCCTGGCAGTTTCTGATCCTTCTAGGGTTGGGATAGGGGAAGGTAGGAGACGTGGGGAGGGGCATGAGTGTTGTCTGGTGAAGTTGTAAGATGCCTTCCAACTTTCTGGGTCTGGTAAACGTTTAAAGCAGACCACATTTCATAGAGGCTTTTATGGGATCTTGGGAGATTGCACTCACAGCTGGTGATGTCTCACCTGCAGTTCCCCAGATTCAGGCAAATCTGCTCTCCATCTGAACAGTCACTTACTTCCTTAGCCACTAGGAACCTAGTGTTCTCCCTCTGCTTCCCCTCTTCTAAGGTCTGCCTGCACCTTAGGCTTCCTCTAGCCAGCCCTTGCTCATGACTGACCCAGATCTAATCCATGAAGAAACATACGCACACACACACACACACACACATTCTTCCCCTGGACAAACTCAGAGCAACAGCAGCTCCCCTTCCCTCTGCACCAGGGTGGCTTGCTAGTTCTTCTTACACATGATTTCCCAGGAGGGAGCTGTGTTCTTCCTACCCAGGGATATATATTAGGCTGTCTGATGAGTCCCACTTATGTCCCTTTTCTCTTGACATATTGGGTGACCCCAACCTTTTACTTTGGTGGGAAGTGAGAACACAATTTTCTTTAGAAAAGATCCTCCAAATATCCTCTCTCTGGTCTCCAACAACCCTTATGTAATCTAGTATTTCCTTTGGGATGTAGCACCTATTGTTTCTTGCCTCAGCCAACACTTTAACTCCCTGTATGTATAATGAGTTCCTGTTTACTTGTTTGAAATTCTTAAGTCGGAAGTTTGTTGTTTGAATGAAGTCCCCACACTGTCAACATACAGTGGTTATACTCAGGCAAGAAGTGCTCCAAAAGAACAAATGTCCAAGGTCTCTGGCCAGTCCTGCTTTCTGAGGGGAACCAATAGATTCTTTCCCTTAGCTCAGCAGACCCTGAAACTCTTGGAACTTTTCCAGCTGGTGATCCAAGAGAAGGACCAGCAACCCTAAGACTTGGGCCACACAGCCCTCATGCTGCCTGGAGCACGGTGCCAGGGCACACAGGGTACCAGACACACAAATGAGCCATCTTGTCTATGATCCTCTCTCCCCAGTTGTATTGAAGACATGAAGGTCCTGCAGGTCTAGTAGAGGGGACTGCTGAGCTGAGCATGCTTGAGGACTAGAAGGACTGAGTGGGGCTGGAATAGAGGCCAGATACACTTAAAGAATCAGGAGCCAGAGGGATGACTCTGGCTGGGGGCAGGAAGCAAGGGAGGACACCACTGCAGGGGAAAAAAAAAATCACATTGCTTGAGGTCTTCATGATGTGGACCCCGATCGATCTTGTCAGGCTCATCTCATTCACTCCCTTCCCCTTCACTACAGCCATACAAAACCACCTGCCATTTTCTAAATATGCCATGCCCCTCCACACTCTTCTTTTTCACATGCTAGTCCTTCGGGATGGGATGACCGCCTCACTCTGAACTCCACTCCTATTGCTTTTATCCAACCACCAACCTAGTTTAAGTCTAATTTTCTGTGAAGCCTTCCCACCACTGTCCCCATCTGGCTGCTATGTTTTTTACATGTCTCAGTTTCAGCTCTCATGGCACTATGTTGTAGTGCTTTATTAACTTGCCTCTCCCTGCTCCCAAGAGACACCGAGTGTCTCTCAGACAAGGACTGTGCCTTATTCATTTTTTGAACTCTCACCACCTACAAATGTGCATCAGTGTTGTAGGGACTTCTATTGCTGTAGCAAAGTATCACAAATTTAGCAGCTTGAAACAAATTTATTATTTCACAGGTCTAGGCATGGTATGGGTATATTCTCTGATCAGAGTCTCACTGAGCTGAAATCAAGGTGTTAGCCAGGGCTATGGTTCTCATCTGGGGCTCAGGTATCTCTTCTAGGCTCACCAATTGTTGACAGATTAATTTCCTTGAAGCTATAGGACTGATGTCCCCGTTTTCCTTATAGCTATTGGCCAGGAACTACTCTCAGCTCCTAGAGGCTGCCCACAGTCTCTTGCCATGTGGCCCTATTACGTAGTTTACAGTATTGATGCTTACTTTCTTCCAGGCTATCTGGAACACGTCTCTTTGATTTCTTCGTCTATAATCAGCCACAGAGAACTCTCTTTTTTAAAAGGGCTCACCTGATTAGATCAGGCCCAACCAGGATAGCCTTTCTTCTACCATACAATATAACGTAATCATGGCAGTGATATTTAATCATGTTCATGAGTTCCATGCACACTCAAAAGGGAAGGAATACAAGGATGAGCATCCATTGGAGTCATCTTAGAATTTTGCCTACCACAGGGCTCAATAAATATTTATAAAATCAAATAAGATGTGTTCCAGAAATTTATAAATTATAAACGTTGCTATTCAATTATAAAATTTTTACCTCTCTTATCTTGGAAGGCTTTTAAAGTTGCTTCCTAATCTGTGTTGTTGAAGAATGGTTGAAGATGCTCTTTGTGAGATAACATGATACCCCTGTGGTGAGCCCAGGTAGTACTGGAAATTTGGGGTGGGTGGCAAGACTTGGTCTGACAGCTGACTGACTGTGGCCTCAGGCTAAGTCGGTGAAACTCTCTAAATGTCAGATTTCTCTTCATGTATAAAATAAGGGGTGGGGGTGGGGGACGGGACAAGATAATATCTAAGGTTGGCCAGCTCTAATATTCTGTAATTTCTTAGAATAAATCATGCCGATCAAATTTATATTTAACTGAGGGACTCATAATATCCAAATTCATTAAAATAGTTCACTAAAGAATTTCATTATAGATGAAATTGCAATGATGCGATTTTAAAAGGGACAGGCAATTTTGTTTTTAAATGAACCCATTCCTATATTGGCCAAACCCCACTACATATAAATAAGAGTACACAGCTACATTTTTAATACTTTATATAAAATGGTGAAGAATATTTTGTCTTTAGATGACATATCTGTCCAGTTATAGTCAGAAGTGAATTTTCCCCAAGATTTTAAAACCTGATAAAACTACTATTTTATAAGCTTAGTTAACTCAATTGATGATAACTGAAAAACTATCCAAACAGTACTCAAATATTACAAATCAATTCACTGACTACATGCAAAGCATGTTGAGACTCATATGCATTTTGGGAGCTTAAGTCTTTTTTTTTTTCTTTCTCAAATGAAGCCTCTTAAGCTAGGATAATTATTCTCTTCTATCCCTAAAAATGAGCTCTAATTTTAAACAGGTATTATTAAATTCCACAGAAATAGGCTTCAGATGTATTTGTTAAAACATCCCTTTATTGACTGTGCTCAGTTATTAACAATTCACATTTACTTTATCTACTGAGTGGAAGAGCATTTATTCTTTCATTAAAAAGTTAAGCCCTTAGGGCAGCAGCAGAGATGCAGAGCCTTCTTCCTATAAACAGCACTGTCCAATGAATGTGAAATGTTTCCATATTAATACAAAAAAAAGAAAAATAAATAGATTTCTTCCACCCTCCATCATCCCCTTTCCGCCAATACACTCCTCTTATTTTATAAAATGCCAACAGGTAAACAGTTCCCACACTGGTACTTCCATCAATCAGGAGAGGAAAGTCAACATTTACTTGACACCACTGAGTTCAGAACATCGTTAGGACTGTGTGAAAGTGACAAAAGGAGTATGAGGCCATGGTCATTTCCTCAGGAAGATGCCTTTTGGACAGCGAGGCTGGAAAATCATGAGGGCATTCATCAGCCTCTAGCATCTTGCTGCTCAAGTTTCTGGAGCTGTTTTTCAAGTTTGGAGATGTTTACTCGATGCATCATCAGAAACTGGCCATTCAAATGAAAGACAGGGATGTCAAATTTATACCTTTCATACCAAGCAGAGTTTTCTGGAAGTGTGATGTCCACCTCCTGTAAAATAAACTGAAATAGAGACAGACTAAAACTCTATATTTTGAGAACATGGAATGATGCAATGACTACAGTGACTACAGTGACAAACTACAGTGGCAAACTGATCCCCAGACTGGTTCTAATGCTGAGAGGTTTTTGTTGTTGTTGGTTTGTGATCTAATATTCCTGATTTCCACAACTTGATTGATTTCATTAAATTCCCTAATTCCCGATTTTGCCACTTTTCTGGTATACCATCCAGGCACTACTCAGTTCCCAATGATATAAAGCATGTCCCAACTGGTCAGCATCCAGGCACTACTCCTTTCCCAGTGATATAAAGCATGTCCCAACTGGGAAGCTGCCTGAGAATCAGGAAAGACATTTTTTTTGTTTTAGAAATGGGAAAGGCATCATGGTTTGCTACAGGAGAACACTTCCATGGAAATGACAAAATAAGAGAAAAAGGAATAAGACAAGAGTTTAAAGAAAGCATGAAAAGAATTTCATTATAGATGAAATTGCAATGATGCGATTTTAAAAGGGACAGGCAATTTTGTTTTTAAATGAACCCATTCCTATATTGGCCAAACCCCACTACATATAAATAAGAGTACACAGCTACATTTTTAATACTTTATATAAAATGGTGAAGAATATTTTGTCTTTAGATGACATATCTGTCCAGTTATAGTCAGAAGTGAATTTTCCCCAAGATTTTAAAACCTGATAAAACTACTATTTTATAAGCTTAGTTAACTCAATTGATGATAACTGAAAAACTATCCAAACAGTACTCAAATATTACAAATCAATTCACTGACTACATGCAAAGCATGTTGAGACTCATATGCATTTTGGGAGCTTAAGTCTTTTTTTTTTTTCTTTCTCAAATGAAGCCTCTTAAGCTAGGATAATTATTCTCTTCTATCCCTAAAAATGAGCTCTAATTTTAAACAGGTATTATTAAATTCCACAGAAATAGGCTTCAGATGTATTTGTTAAAACATCCCTTTATTGACTGTGCTCAGTTATTAACAATTCACATTTACTTTATCTACTGAGTGGAAGAGCATTTATTCTTTCATTAAAAAGTTAAGCCCTTAGGGCAGCAGCAGAGATGCAGAGCCTTCTTCCTATAAACAGCACTGTCCAATGAATGTGAAATGTTTCCATATTAATACAAAAAAAAGAAAAATAAATAGATTTCTTCCACCCTCCATCATCCCCTTTCCGCCAATACACTCCTCTTATTTTATAAAATGCCAACAGGTAAACAGTTCCCACACTGGTACTTTCATCAATCAGGAGAGGAAAGTCAACATTTACTTGACACCACTGAGTTCAGAACATCGTTAGGACTGTGTGAAAGTGACAAAAGGAGTATGAGGCCATGGTCATTTCCTCAGGAAGATGCCTTTTGGACAGCGAGGCTGGAAAATCATGAGGGCATTCATCAGCCTCTAGCATCTTGCTGCTCAAGTTTCTGGAGCTGTTTTTCAAGTTTGGAGATGTTTACTCGATGCATCATCAGAAACTGGCCATTCAAATGAAAGACAGGGATGTCAAATTTATACCTTTCATACCAAGCAGAGTTTTCTGGAAGTGTGATGTCCACCTCCTGTAAAATAAACTGAAATAGAGACAGACTAAAACTCTATATTTTGAGAACATGGAATGATGCAATGACTACAGTGACTACAGTGACAAACTACAGTGGCAAACTGATCCCCAGACTGGTTCTAATGCTGAGAGGTTTTTGTTGTTGTTGGTTTGTGATCTAATATTCCTGATTTCCACAACTTGATTGATTTCATTAAATTCCCTAATTCCCGATTTTGCCACTTTTCTGGTATACCATCCAGGCACTACTCAGTTCCCAATGATATAAAGCATGTCCCAACTGGTCAGCATCCAGGCACTACTCCTTTCCCAGTGATATAAAGCATGTCCCAACTGGGAAGCTGCCTGAGAATCAGGAAAGACATTTTTTTTGTTTTAGAAATGGGAAAGGCATCATGGTTTGCTACAGGAGAACACTTCCATGGAAATGACAAAATAAGAGAAAAAGGAATAAGACAAGAGTTTAAAGAAAGCATGAATATTGAACCTGCTAGTTAATTTTGACTCATATTAAGAGTCAGAGTAAAAAAAAAAAACAGTACTACTCAGAGAATAGTACTTAGGGATAATGAGTTTTATGGAAATCAGCACTAAAACCTCTCTCTGAAGAATAGAAAGAAAATTTGAATGAAAAATTATTTAATATCTTTTCCCAAAGAAAGGATCAGGGTGGATACCTTATATCACATACACTATCTATTCCATATACAAAAAGCCACACTGTACTATATTACCCTGTTTTTATAAGGCTCCAGTATTTCCTTAGCTTCATCACAAAGGGGACATGGATCCTACAGGAAGAAAAAAATAAAGCCATTAAACCCAAAGAATAGCATGAAGCCTGGCAAAAACCACAAGAAGCAAATTATACCTATTTTAAAGGACTCTTTACTACCAGGTTAATTACACTTTTATTTCCAAAATAAAACACTGCCATAGAATCTTATAAATAGCTAGTATTTCATGGTAAATGGGCTCTCAGCATTTTTTAGTTGTTTTGGTTTTTTTCCAAAATCTATCTAATAAATTTAGATGCTTACATTTGTTATACTTACATATATACATATACATACACACACATATATGTGTGTAACAAATGTAAGCATCTGAATTTATTAGATATTACATATAAATACATATATACATACCCATATACACAATACATTTAGATGCTTACATATTTTGTTATTGTCATCATCTAATTGATACCTGGGTAGATTATTTTTCACTGATCTATATAGTCCTATATCTTTGTCCTTCCTAGGTCAGGAGCACCTTCCTGGCCGGGCTGACATCACGAGAATGGCTAAAAGTCAGTTTTGAATGGGGGGCACTGAGCTTTGCCGGCCTGTTTTTCCTAATCTACTCACGGGAATAAACCCATTGAGATGGAGTTAGATAGTGAATAGCCCATCTTTAAAAAGGGGAAAAAATTTTTTTTGATGATCATTGTACCAACTCTTTAATGTTTAGTCTGTTTTCTCATTATAAGTGCCAGTTATAGGTTTTCCAGATAATTCTCCACTTGCGGAGCAAGCAAGTTTCAGTGCCTATTGTTTGTACTCTAACCGTATAATGGAGAAGTCTGTTGAGAATGCTATGAGTCATTGGCAGACTTTAAAGGCTTCTCAGTCCTTGACTCTATGAACAAGGACTAGCTATAGGTTCTCTTGCATGAGCTCAAAATAGAGTCAACATTATTGATATTTATATAAAATCTGCTTTTTAAAATAACAGGAAGAAATGAACTGTTTTATTAAAGAAAGGCCCTTCTTCCCGCTTAACTCATAGCTTGTTTTGAAATAAGGACCCAGATCTTCAAAAGGCAGTTTTCCTTCAGAAGGATCTTTCTGGCCCTAATTTCCTGGTTCAGGAAATTAGGCTCATTATTGTTACTATTAGCATCATCAATAAACAGATTATGGATGGTCTGTGACGTTTTAAGATAATCATGTTGACATTTTCTGAGAACCTTTCAAAAAGTCAACAGAGGATCTTAAAAGCAAAATAAGAACAAGCTAAATTTCAGAAGTATCAAATGTACTAACATTTTGCTTTTAAAGTAAAAAACTTTAGTAGAGTTAGATCAGGTTTTTTTTGTTGTTAAAAGCTGGTGCCGATGGAAGTCTGTGCAAATTATCACGTGTGTGTATTTTTATGAGTAAAGTTTTGTCAAAGTTTAAAGAGGTCTATGAACTGAAAAAGGATAAGACCCAGTGGTCTGGACCATTCAAACATCCTTGTCTAGGATTTTCCATGGTACCAATAGAGCATTTATTCTAGCTTCTGAATTGTAGTGAACATTTGTTGGGTTGGCTGTCAACCACTCATGCCCCTTTCTTGTAGCAAGACTGCTATGATTTTGCCTCACAGGAACTGCTCTCAGCATACTGCTGACTTCATTTCTAAACAACAAGGTTAGAACACCTGACTTAGGCCGAGGCAGTTAGGGCATCCTATCCCTTTGGCTATGAATGGTTCGGGGATCAGCCATCAGAGCCAATAGAGAGCCATGAGGCTTTTGCTGGTGTTTCTGTAGATATCCAATATATTGAGATCTGAGGCTTGGGACAACTGCAGTCATCCATGAGAAAAGGCAGAGTCAGGACAGATTTAACCCAGAGGATGCAGAGCTGAAGAGACTGGTCATGTGCTCAGTTTCAGGATGAAGCTACTCCTGAAACCAGACCAACCCATAAAATCCCTTTTTTTGTTAAAGCTACTCTGGGAAGTACTTTCTATTATTTATAACTGAAAGAGACTCAATACTGTGCTTTTTCTTTCTCTGGATTGTGAACTCCTGAAGGTGAGAGTGATATCTTATCAAATGCCTGATAACAAAGATTGAGGGTTCAGTACAAATTTTAAGGTGAATGGAAGATTAGTGTATATTTTCTATTATTATTATTATTATTTTTTACAAATGTTTACAGCTAACTTGGCTGTTGCTCAAACTGAAAAATAGTGCAGAATAGTTAGGCTGAGCACCATTAGTCTTAAGAGATTATTTTATTTTTGTGGTTAATTCTCACATGTAAAATAGTTTTATTCCATAATTTTTATGTAATATATACAACAGTATAATATATACTCATGGATATGAAAAGTAGTTTAGATTAACTCTTCTCACCAAGAAATTAATTTTTAAAAACTTATTAAACTTTATTATTAGGTAACCCATCAGATATTATCAAATTGCTAAAATGCCTGAAATCTGAAAAATCTATGAAATACAAGAGCTTTTTCATTTGAATTGCAGTATTATTCACTACAGTTAATTCTGTTACCCTGCACTTTATTTCTCTTTTGATTATAAATCACACAAAGTAATGTTAAATATCAAAAGGAAATCAATAATGCTTGTATTATAAATTTCAGGACAAAAAGCCCTTTAAAAATTTAAACTAGCTTCATGGCTTAAAACTAGTGTCACAGATAAGAAAACAAGTGTAGTCAATCATTATTATTTGTGGATTTACGAATTCACCTATTCATTAAAACTTTATTTGTAACCTCAAGATCAATAAGAATAGTGATTTTGCAAGTCATTCATAGACATTTGCATGCACAAGGCAGAGAAAATTTTGAGTCACCCAAAGTACACATTCCCCGCTGAAGTTGTGTAAGATGATGCTCTGCCTTCTCGTTTCAGCTCATACTGTAAACAAGTGTCCTTTTCATGGTCTATTTAATGCCATGTTTTTGCGTTTTTGTGCTTTTTGTTCATTTTGCTGTTTAACATGGCCCCCAAGCATAGTGCAGAAGTGCTATCTAGTGTTTCTAAGCACAAGAAAGCTGTAATAGGCCTTATGGAGGAAATACTGTGTTAGATAAGCTTTGTTCAGGCATGAGTTATAGTGCTGTTGGCTGTGAGTTCAATATTAATGAACCAACAATATATGTTAAATTAGGTGCCTTTAAACAGACACACATAAACAGGTTATGTATTGATCGACTGACAAAAATATTGTTACCAGAAACTCATAGGAATCTAACCCTGTATTTTCCCAAGGAACAATGATTCAGTATTCATTAATTCAATGTTTGTGGTGACTTTATAGAATATAACTGTCACAGATAAGAACCAAGTTTCTAAGAGATACATTTGTAAACATCATATTATAATATGATAGTTCTTTCTTTCAATGTAGGGATCATATGACTAATATATATATATATATATATATATATCAATTTTTCCTCTAATTGTGAGACAATAAAGTATCTGGGTAGGATATCTGGGTAGGAAACAGAGTTACTACTGTTGTTATTGGAACTGTAAAATTGAGCAGTTTGGAAGGAAGTTTATTTCTTAGCTTTCCTTTCAACATTTTTCTTCTTTATTAAATGTACAACTTTCTTCACCCAACAATTTTAATACTTTGTTTTTAAAGTAGTAATTTTACTTTTCACTCTACCTTTGTGAATAAGGTCAATACAGGCAGAACAGTCTTAGAGGCAGACAGATTTCTCAAGAGTAGAAAGGAGTATTTGGCAAGTTGCATGCTATTTCCTTGAAACCAGAGCATCTTAATTCTGCCAAAAGAAAAACAGACCAGTAAATTTATGTGCCCTAGACTTTGCTTTTTATAATATGAGCAGTAAGCTGCAAGCCATTGATGGAATTTGAAGGCTTCAGAATTGCTTCTTAGAGTCCAGGAGTGTCAGAGAGGACCAGATGTTTGCCTAGTCCCTACGATGCCTCCATAGTCACTGCATTCCAAACAAAACCAAATTTAGAATGGGAAAAAATGCATATTTATGGATTAGCTGTGTGCCTAATCACTTGGTTTCTGTAAGCAAACTGCATGGGTTTGTTAATTTGAATACAAAATTAAATTTCACCTGCAGATTTTGCTAGCATCCTGATGATACCCTAATATGTGGAGGTTTCCTGAGATAGTTTTTATTCACAGAAATAGCTTATCTTATTAGCAAGCATTCAACAACATCCAACCACTATCACAGTAAAGGAAACGATAAGTAAGCAGCACAACTCCCTAGATGATGGATAAGGCTATCACTCATGAGATTTATGCCCCTCTGCTGCAAGAGATGGGGAAACACAGAACTGTACATAGAGGAGCCATAGAGGAGAGTTAGGCAGAGTTAACTTGTCAGAAACAAAAAGCTCAACTCTTCAAGAAGTGTTTTAAAAGGAGATTACCATCATTTTTGAAAACACACAAATGTGCTAGTGTTTCTGCTGGAGATATTCCAATAAGAACAGTTTGATAATAGCAGTATGTCAAACACTAGGCTTTGAAGCTCCCTCATGCTGCTACTTTGTTCGACATAAGATACCCTACTTATTTCTAGTTATTCTACTGAGTCTCCAGCTTTGTCCTTAAAACTCCAAATATGATCATTTCACTTTTAAAACAAATATGTACTATTGGCTTTATCATTCAGCAATATTCCCAAGATGAATTTATTCCTGGGATTTTCATAACTTTGCTTTATTTTCTCTCTTCAACTTCATCTATCACTTTTCCCTCCCTTATCTTGAAAAGTTGCAGCCACAAAGATTCTCTTTCTCTTCCTTAAATACCCAAAGATCTTTTCTTCAGCAAGATCTCTACACTTGCTGTCCCTCTGTATGAAAAACCTTTAAGTAGCTTCTCCTCATTTGTCCTGGGTTCATGTCACCTCCTTAGAAATGCCTTGGTGATTATCTTACCAATATTGGTCAGCCCACCACTTTCCTTCCTCATACCTTGCTGTAGTTTTCTTTTATCCTTCACTATCTATTTCTTTACCTATATCTCCTTTCTACTACAATGTGAGTTCCATAAGAGCAGGTACTTATTCACCCAGTAGCCCAAGTATCTATAATTAACATAGTAGATGTTAAAATATTTGTTTGAATGTTAAAGGTTTTGAGGTGAGCCTTTCTCCCCATCTTTAGTCTCACCGTTAACTCTGATCAGATACTCAGTGTGCATAGCAGTCACTATTTGGGCATATCTCATATCATAACTAAAGGTTAGTGCTTCTCAGGGTGTCCACAAAATTTTGGGCCAGTGTGCTGCAGCTGGTCCCAATCCTTTTGCCACCACCTTGAATCTCCCTCTGCTTTGCTCCACAGCGTGATTGTATTAATTACACGCTAATCTCTACCGGTGACCGGGCTTCTCAGTGTAAGGTTAAACTCATTTCAGACAGAATGATATGACTTTAGAGAAAAACACCAACCCATATCAAACTAGAATAAAGACTATAGGACAAAGAGATTCCAATCCATGAAAGCACTTTTCTTTCCTTCACTCTTAAACCCTCACTGGATCTCCCCACTAACTAAACGATCAGGATAATGAATAAAAAAGAGATGTAATGAGAATTTTGCAAGAATCTGCTACCCAGCATTATTCCAAGGTAGAAAGTGGATCTAAACAATTTCACAATATGCTGTGCTACTCTCAACTAAGTGTTAAGCCCTGGTAAACACATTTCCCATAAATTCAGCAGAATCAACAACTCCAAATGTGGTTGGAGACAACAGCTGCTAAACATGGCTTTGTCTACACAGGATATAAATGAGGGGGGAAAGTAGAATGTTAGCTATGTTTATGCTAGGTAGATATTTCTGCATTGTTGGTTTTGGGACAGCCCTAGGCCAATAGTAGCACACCCTCCTAGGGGATGGAGTTAAAGAAGCTGTACTATATGGAGGAGAAAGAAAATTAAAAATGAGTTTTGTTAGAGTAGAGGTAGAAAGACAGCTCTTGGAAATGAGAAGGATCAGGCCATCTATGACCGTGATGTAAGACGACAAGTAGGACAGTGAACTGCAGCTACATGCCTTTGATGGAAAGATTTAAGATTTAAGATTTATTGATGTCTGGCTGGTAAGGAAAGGAAAACATTGCTTTTACCTAGCTGAGTTGAGACTGAGGTGTGAAGGCTTTAAAAAAATATTCACATTCACAATGGAAATCTGCTTTAGTATTTCCAACATGACAAAACACAGCATGTGGTCTTGGTTGTGCCCAAGACAAATAAAGCCTGTCATGGTAAACAGAGTTGCTATTCATTCCAGATTTGCTGGATATTTGTTCAACCAACCCAGAGAGCTAAGTAGTCTTCGGCAGTGCTACAACCATTCTATTTAAAACTAGTTCTCTTTTCTACTATTAGTCTCCATTTCTACTTTGTTGCAAGTATTTTATCACTTAAACATCCCATATTCATTTACTGAGAAATGCATTAGAATTATGTAATTTTACTATCTGCATATTTCCCAAATGCCCTAAGGTACATACATTATGCCACATTGTTAAAATAACTTATTTCTTTGTATTGGAAAATTATATGAAAGTCTGATATAAAGGGAAAGTGCCATTTACCTCTTCTATGTAGAAATAAGACATTATGGCTAAAATTCTGAACACTGGAGTCCACTTAGTTCTAGAAATAAAAAGTAAAATGAAAAATGATACATTCCAATTGGAACTGTATAGTATTTTTAGAATATTTTATTAACTCTGTAAACCCTAGTACCACTGCTGTCAATGTCACGTTCACTGAATCATGCCTTCTTGAAGTAAAATCTTAATACAGGCTACTCTGTCAATGTGACATTTTCATTAGTTCTATTATTTTTTAATAGTATCTCAGCGCTATAAAAAAATATTCTGAAAGGTGGTCTCTGCCTGTTAGCTCATGACTGTGAGAGGACAACACCTTTTTGATTATGTCATTGAATTTAGTTATGGAATGCGTGTTCTTACTACACACAGACACGATTTTATCCTTTGTATTTTGTTGTATGCTTCTATGATATGAGCAAAAAGAGCTGTGTTGATAATATCAAAGAAGCACAATTGGGTCATCTTTGTCACAGACCAAAAAAAAAAAAAAGCAAAAGGCATAACACTGGATTTAGAATATGCCTAAAACTAATTCCACAGACTAACAATAAAGATGGTGACTCCTGCTGTTTCAAGTCCACTGTTGCTCAGAGGCACAGATCACCCTGAAAGAGAAAGGGAATGCTGGCTTTTCAACAAAACCAAGGCTGACTTCAGTGGTCTTTATAACAGAATCAAGCACAACATGGTGGGAGGACTGATTGGACCAATTCAGCCCTCCTTGAAGCAAGATAAGGAAGATAACTTAACTTCATAGCATTTTCTCTGCAAAGCACTGAAGGTATACCATTAAAACAACTGATTATAGTACAGCAAGAAGCCAGGGTCATTTAAGCCTTTATTAAGGATTATTCATTTCTTGCATGAGGAGCTGCCCAGGTTATGCCTGCACATCACTTACGTGGGGCTCTTGGATTCTTCAAACACTGTATGTGGCTGATTAGAAAGGAAACAACATTGTTTTTGCTTGAGTAGAGAAACTGACCTTCACTGACCAGAATTTTTATTGATACAAAGAATCCTTTGGCACACCAGATTTCCAAGTTCACATGATTCCTCATCAGTAAGCTGCAGTGTTAGTTCATGTGCAAAATCAAAAAGTCTATATAAGCCCAGATACCGCCTGAGTTATTAACAGGTAATGTTGGAGCTTCTTCACAAGAGTGTAATGTAAATTTAATGCTGAGCTGACATTAACCAAACACTATTACCATAGCTCTCACTGAACCTGTGTTCCATAAAGAGTCATTTGTGCCATGTGAGATGTTAAGTGCTCCATTTCACATTCATTACATCTAAGTATAACATTCCTATTTTTACCCAAAGAACTAGAAATTCCTATTTTTACCCAAAGAACACACAAACACATGTGCACATGTGCGCATGCCCTACTGGGAACAAACCATTATTTTAGATTACTGAAGTTTATGTAACGAGGTGAGGTTGCTCTTAGGGACTCATCTAGGTCACTGGGCTCTACCTAATCCAGGGAAACAGGGACAAGTGAATCCTTACCAGTGCTCTTATGTGCTTTTTGGTCAGTCAGCTGTATCCAAAGATCCCTCTCTCTCAAACGATTAGGAACCTAATCTGAGATCTTGGGTGTAAGTGTGGAGCCAAGCATGACAAGGAGAGGCAACATATAAGGGATACAGTCAAAGCCGAAAATTGAGCAGATACTTTGGGGTGTCAAATCCAAGGGGCTAAGCAGGACTAGAATGAGGCTATAGAATAGAATCAGGGAGTAGGGAGTAGAAGGCCCAGCTTGAAGTGGGGCCCTCAGTCACTGGCATGAGTGAGATCTCAGGTACTTTTCCAGCACCTCAGCCTCAGCAGAGTACCTGGCCAGGGGAACTGCCTAGGAGGTGGAGCCAACTCAAACAAGATGTTGTAACAAAGACCCTGAGCTAACCACTCACCTATGGGCCCACTTGTACATGGCCTTATGTTCAGCTTCATTCTTTTTTTAAATTGAGACATAACTGACATATAACATTAGTTTCAGTTGTACAACATGATTTGATATTTGTGTATATTGCAAAATGATCACCACAGCTTCATTCTGAGTATGCAGTTGGACTGCTAATTTGATCCCTCATAACTCACGAAACCAGCCTCAGGGAGTGAGAAGCGGCCTCTCACACTACACGTCCACCACACACCCTGCAGCTTCTACTTCCAGATTTCATTGCCAACAGTTTCACCACACAGGGGCCAGAGAAGCCAGTAGAGAATCAGTCCCAGAAAGGTATGACTGGTCAGAGAAGTGCCTAGAGACAAAACCCCTTTTTACTTCCCTTCACATTATTACCATGGCTGTGAGATTTCCAAGTGTCTGGCTGTTTCTATTCCTGTTTGTGCTCAATGGGTGCTACATTAATTTACATTCAACAAGCTGTTTAAAGTGTGGGCCTTGCCTATCCAGTAAGATTACAGTTTCACTGAAGGTATATATCATTTACATATCTACCCATAGTACATGCGTTCTGTCCTCATATCCCACCTCCTTCAAATTTTAAGTAAAATTAAGTAAAATTATTCTTCTTCTCTTCATCCTGCCTGGTATTTAGTTCATTTCTTCCCCTCCAGATAAAACTCTCACGTGGAGAAATCAACTTCACATGCTAGATGCAAGCAACAAGAATAGATGTACTTCATTAGATTCAGGAGAAGGGAGTTAAATTCTTAACTGAAACAATGTAAACAACAGGAGAGATTACAACAGGGACATCTAACAGACAACTTTAAATGTTATGAGAGAAAGGAAGAGAAGAGTCCTGTGGGCTGATTGGAGGTGGTTTCACAAGAGAAGGATCCTAAATCACAGAGGATTTGGGATATGTAGAAAAAAGGATTACAAAGTTGGGGTTAGACACAAAGGCACTGGGGTTAAAATGCTGTGGCCTGTTTGATGGGAGCCGCTGAAGGATTCTAAATGAGTGATGTGATAAAATCAGTGTTTTGGAAGATTGATCTGGCAGCACCATGCAGGACTGACTGCAGAGGAAAGGAAAATGGAGGTGGGAAAGGGTTAGAGGTCAATTATGACAATCTAAGTGTGGGATGAGAGCCATTCATTTATTCATTCAATAATTATCTGATATTTTCCAAGTATTAGATACTATATAAGTGCTGGGGTCAGTGGTGAACAGGAAAGCAAGGTACCTGCTTTCATAGGGTCCATAGTTTAGTGACGTTAAAGGGTCTCTTTAATATTAGATAGTATTAGTGATAAGTAGAGGGGAGGGAGTAAAACAGGGTGATGTGATGGCGACCAAGGCAGATCCTTTAAGATACTCTGAGCAGGTGTCATTTTACTGAGACTAAAGGGTGAGGACCATCTGAAGGAGGAGCATTTCAGGGACAGGGAACAGTAAGTGCAAAGGCTCTAAGGTGTGGATAACCTTGACTTATTGGAAGAACAAAAAGGACCGTGTGTTTGTAAACAAGGGGAAGAGTAGCAGGAGAAGGGGTTCAAAAATGGTCTGTCGTGGAGAGGAAAAAAATGGTGTAAATGATAGAGGCTCTGTTCATTCCTCTGGTGACCAAATCAAAGTTGTGACAGAAACGAGGAGCAGTAGCAAGGAAAATCGCCCGGGATCTTGATGAACAAGCCATACAACTAGGGAGAAATCCAACAATAGCAGAAAGTAGGACGGGGTGAGGATGCTGGCTGGTTGCCTGGTCTTCAGTGACTGAGTGAGATGGAGGCTGTGGCAGCAGCAGCGGCCGTCGCCTCTTAAAGGGGCCGCGTCCGCGAGCAGATTTTCATGGTGACAGACCTGCTCCCTCTGAGCACCAGTCCCCATTTGGCTGCGTGCAGGGACACCAGGGACATACAGGGAGTGAGGGCCAAGGCGAGAATCGCTCTGTACAGAAGTGCCAGCGGTATCCATTGTTCCCTGTTAAGCCCTCCCCGGCTCCCAGTGCGTGGACATTGCCACCATAGCCGAGAAGTCATCAAACTGGATAACAGAGGTCGCTCACCCAGAAGATTCCCTGAAAGCCCGCCTCCCCCAACTCGCGGCCCCGCCCAAGCCACATCCACGTATATCCTCAGCGAGTCAGGTGCTCCTTGCTGAGCAGTGCCAAGACTCACACTGGAGTCAGCTGGCCTCGCTTTCTGGTGTGGCCTTTTGAGGCAAGTATAAGCACAGCATATAGTTGGATTGCTTACTGAATCTTAACAGGTGGCCCTGGAGGGGTAGAGGCTTGGGATAAAGTTGGCCTGCAGCTGAACCCCTCTCAGGGCTGTGCCACTGGATACCTACTTCACAAATTTACACTAATAAGACCGGGAGACTTAGGAGCTTTGCTCAGT
>NW_006436298.1:47799812-47829725 GCF_000325575.1 Pteropus alecto
ATAAAAATGAGAGTGGAAATTATAAAAGGGAACCAGTCTGAAATGAAGAACACATTATCTGAGATGAGAAGTACATTAAATGGAATAAACAAAGGAATAAACAAAGTGAATAAAGAAAAGGATCAAATGACCTATCTAGAGGACGGGAAAGCCAAGGACACTCAATCACAATGGCAGAAAAAAGATGCCAAGACTATAAAAATAATTTAAAGAGCATATGAGACACTATTAAGAGTCCAAATATCCATCTGATCTGTGTACCTGAAGAAAATCAAGATGTTGAACAGCTGTTTGAAGAAATAATGATGGAAAACTTCTCTAACTTGGTAAAGAAAATGGATATAAAACCCCAGGAAGCTCAGAGAATCCCAAAAACCAGGGATCCAAAGAGGCCCACACCAAGACACATCATAATTAAAATGCCAAAGGTTAAATACAAAGAAAGAATATTAAAAGCAGCAAGAGAAAAATAGACAGTTACCTATAAGGGAGCACCCATAAAACTGGCAGCTGATTTCTCAAAAGAAACTATGCAGGACAGAAGGGCTTGGCAAAAAAATATTTAATGTGATGAAGACCCAGGATCCACAACCAAGAATACTTTATCCAGCAAAGCTATCGTTTAAGATTGAAGGACCAATATAGAGCTTCCCAGACAAAAATAAGCTAAAGGAATTTATCGCCACCAAGCCAGTATTACAGGAAATGTTTTTTCTTTAAGAAGAAAAAACATGTATCAAGAACAGGAATAAAGAATGGTAACAACTACATTCCTATCAACAAATATCTCAAATGGAAAAGAATTAAGTGCTCCAATCAAAAGATAGAGTGGCTGAAAGAATAAGAAAGCAAAACCCCTATACATGCTGCCTACAAGAGGCTCACTTCAGATTAAACGACACATACAAACTAAAAGGAAGGGGATGGAAAAAGATATTGCTTTGATGGATCTAGAAGGTATTTAAGTCAGACAGAGAAAGATAAACACTATATGATTTCACTTATATGCAGAATCTAAGGAATAAAAAGAACAAATTAATCAAAATAGACTCAGAAATATAGTGGACAATTTGGTGACGGACAAAAGGGAGGGAGATTTGGGGGACTGAGAGAATGGGGTGAAGGGTTAAAGAAGTACAAATTAGTAGCTGATGGATGGTCACGGGGATGGGGAGCACAGCATAGGGAAGGCAGTTAGCATTAACACGTTGACTGGGTGGAGGGTCAGGGGAGGGAGGGAGCAATTGGGGGGATCGTTTTATGAACTATATAGATGTCTAACCAATGTACTATATACTTGAAACTGAAAATAAATTAATTTAAAACAAAAATGGTCTGTTGGGGTTGGATCACCTAAGGCCTTATGGGCTCTGTTAAGGAATTGAGGTTTTATTTTAAGTATGATATAGATTTAGAGGAGGGAAATGATGTGATCTCATATACATTTAAGTCACTTTAGCTGCTGTGTGAAGAATATATTGTTGGGGGATGAAAAGAGAAGCAGGCACCCCGTTCTGGGGCTACTGCAATAGTCTAGGGCAGAAACACAGCTAATAGGACTTGTTAATGAATTGGATAAGAGGAGTTAAAGATGACAGGAAGAGCAATCTCAGTTTTGGCCTTGAGCCTCCGGTGGGTGGCAGTGCCATTTACTAAAATGAGGAAAACTATGGCAGGAAGAGATTGAGGTATGTGTGAGACTGAGAGCTCAGTTAGGGACAAGTTGGAGCTCAAGCAGAGAGTGGCACAAACAGGTTTGGTAGTCAGGAGAGAAGCCAGGGCTGAAGATAAAAATTTGAGACTCCACAAGTTTAGGATTTGTATTCACAGCTTGGGAACTAGATGAGATCATCTGAACAATATAGAAAAAGAAAAAGAAGAGGGCCCAGGACATCATGAGTTGGGTAGAGAAGAGCCAGCAAAGGAGGCAGAAAGAAGGCTGGTGAGGTAGGATGAAAACCAGGAAAGTGTCATCACAGAAGCCAAAGGGAAAAAGTATTTCCAGAATGAGGGAATGGCCCATTGTCAAAAAGAGTCATGACGGCTTGAACTAGAATAGGTATCACCTATATCTGATGGTGCTTCAAATGAATGAAATTTTCCAACCAATGCCTACCCCTAAAATGTTTGGTTCTTGCCTAATTTAACATCTTAACTAAAAGTAGATATTTCTGGTGAGGATGGAGGCTGTGAGATAGAAGAGTGGAGGCAAAAAATACCTCAATAAATTTTTATATTTACCAAAAAACAGTCAATTGGATGTCTTAAAAAGAGATAGTAAATGTAAAAATCTTTGTATAAATTATAAAGCAGAATATAGAAATAAAGCTTGTTTATTACTAAATAATACTAAAAGATGTTGTCATTAATAATAATGATGATGATGATTCTAGTGGCTGAAATGTGCTTTTACTGGCCTCAAGTGGGAGATTTAAATCTCTGATATAGTATTATCAGAAAGAGGAAATTGCAAAATTGAAGAATATTTCAAACAGAACTAGCTGAAAATTTCAGATTGTGGACATTAATGAAATAGGAATTTCTAAGATCGAACATTGCTGATTAAAGAACCAACGTATTCATCATCTACTAAGGATGTCACTAAGTCTAGGTAAACCTGACTATCCAGACCAGCCAATATCTTACAACCAGGTATTGGCTTAGCTTACCCAGGCATCACAGAATTACAGACTAGGGAACTGAAATTTAGTTTGTGAGGAGTTGAGGTTTCCCCTTGGTAGCTTTTGAACAAAGGCCAGTTCTCTTACAGTTGCTCCTTCCCAATACTTGCCTTTATGTTTTCAAAGATGGAAAAATTCAGTACCGCTATCACTTTAACGGTATCTTCAACCCGTGTATATCAAAACAGAAGCTTCTCAGGTCATGGTAAAGTTGGATTTTATTGTTCATCTTTAAAGACAAAACTTGTTCCAAAATACTTTCGAATAAATTGTGTAGAGAGGTCAAAGTAAATTTAAATGAATACAACTCCCACTAAATCATCAGTCAGGGGAACTATGCACAAATGGTATAATTCTTCATTTAGAGTTTTAAAGTTATTCTTCACACAGAGTTTCAGTTGGAATTCACACGTTGGAAAGTCCCTAGATACATTTTTGGGTGAGGATTTCATAAAGATAAACCCCAAAGACAGGCAACTCCAAGTAGTTTGGAGATGTTAGGCAATTCCTCATCTCCTTAAGCCTCAGTTTCATCAACTGTAAAATGGAACTGCTACCCATTGTTCTATTCTCTCATTTTACAGTGACCTGGAGAAACTGTGCACATAGGCTTTGAGCATCAAATGTCCTCCTGATCAGAGAAGGGGAAATCAGAAGAAATGCCATGGCAATAGCACATGACTTCAAAGGCACCAAACAAAGAAGGCGAAGTAGTTTTAAAATGCTAGGCCTTTTAAAGAGGACGAAAATTCATACATAGATCCAGGCAAAAGTGTAAAGGCACGTGCTAATCACAAACTGGCTTCTCTGGCCCCTCAATCATTACTGGGAAGTCTTTGCATCAGAAAAGACCCAGTAGGGAAATGGGGGAGGTGACATTAGAGTGGCCAGGCACTCACCTCGCAACTGTTTGAGCATCTGAGATGGAAAAGTGCCTTTGAAAAAAAAGAAGAATGTATTTTTCTTTCATACTATTAAACACATTTTTAAAATGATTTTTAATGACAGACCCTCATTATCTTGGCATTCTCTTCCCTGTCCAGAATCACCACTGTGTTTATCTAGGCCTGGAACAAGCTGACATATGTGAAGTAGAAGGGGAGAGGACTCTTTAGTGTAAGCAAGAGTTTGTTTTAGAAACTTTAGACCTTAGTAGGCACACTTTCCAGATCACTGCTTCAGAGGCGTCTGCTTGGTAATGGTGTTGGTGCACATGACAATGTCAGGGAAGGATTTTCAGGAAAACAGTCAGCTGAGAAAAATAAATTGACGATGCTAATCAGGAACAGTAATATACTGTTATATATTCCCTATATTTACTCCCTCTAGCATCCAGGACACTAAAGGAGATTCTGGACGAATTCCCGTTAACATACAGGGCCTGTACACATTGCACCCCTCCCCTCATCTGCAAACCCAAAGACGCTGACTCAGCATCTGGCTTGGAGCCAGAGAGGCATATTCTGAATTCAGAGTGTGCAACAATGTTCAGTACAATTACGACATAATGGCTGCAAAGCTGTTCCTAAAAGCCAAGAAAACCTGAATAATGTGATTGCGTTATATCATACATGAGGGCTTAATAGAGTTTAAAAACTAATTTGAAAATGCCTTCATTCCATACAGATAGCATTAAGATGAGGGCAAAATCATTCTAGTTCAAGGGATAGGAACAAAGTGCATAAGGAATTATACAGACTCCTTTCTACATTATCCTTCTTAACCAAAATGACCCATTCTCTTTGAAGATATCTCTGATACTTAATACTGACCCAGAAAGAAGGCAATTTCATTAATAACATCTTAGTCTTATTGTACCCAGCTAGTAATGCCAGTTTTCTTGCTATTTAAAGAGCACACAATCCTATTTCTAAAAACAACTGTTTGCAATTGAAAATCTGTCCATTCAAGCAATGTTTTCCATTCATCACTAATACTCCATTTCTAATTCATCTTGCCAAAGAGGCGAAGTTATTCTCCTGACCACACAAGACTGGAAAGATGTTTCATTCATTTTTAGCCATTTTGTAGCAAATGACTTTGGAACATTTGATGACTAAATCTAGCATTTCCTCGGACTTGTGATACCAACAGTACCTAGGCCCGTGAAGTACACTGCTCAATCTGAATGTTGGAAACCATCCACTCTTGAGATCAGGCCCTAGTATCCCTCACTTATGTGAGATTCTACAATCCTCTGAATCCTATTCCGTTATTTAAGAGCTTTTACTGGTAGAATATATTTGAATTGGGAAATGACTTTGGAGATCCCCTTGCTTCATGAATAAACTAATGTTTAACCAAAGCATTTCACACTGCATTTTTTTTGTTCATTTCTCTATATTTGCTCTTTGAACAATGGCCTATTTGTATACATGATGAGAACAACATGGAATTTTCAGAATTAAAAAGTCTCTAAGTTCAACCCCCTCTCTTTAAGAAAAAAAAAATCTCAAAAAGTTTTATACATTAAGCCTCAGAATATACCAAATAACAGATACCACATGTTTAAGGCTTAATTTAAGGATAGAGAGAATGAGGAAAGTCTCAGCTTTAGAAGGCAGAATTCTACTATAAGAATGAGGTTCTGATCTCTAAATCTAAGAAGATTCAGATTAACTTCATTTTTGAACCTGGAGAAACAGAGCTGAATTTAGAACTTTTTTTTTTTTTTTTCAGTCTTATGTTCTAAGGTGCCTCTCAGCCTTACTTAATTTCTATGAAATAACAGTATCCATTCTCTTGGTTGACTGGAGGGACTACATGTTTTAAGAATTAAAGAGTTAAAAATCAAATAATTCAAGCTCATGTCCTTCCTCCTGACAAACTAGAAGCCATTTCCCCATTATTTCATGATTAATATGAAAAGTACAGGAACAATGAGAGGAAGTTCATTTATTTCCAGTAGTTACATTCTGGTTTCTGCTGCAATTCCACTGGCAACATAGGAAGCAGCATATACCACATGTCTGCCTAATTACAATACAAAAAGCTGTTGATTTTGCACTCCTTTGGAATGTTAGCAAAGTAGAAAAGATGATCGTTGCTCTCCTTCAGTATTATTTAGGCAACATGGCTTTAAAATAGTGACCGTACATAGGTCTTCCATCCTTAGGCATGATCAAACCAAGATGTAAGTGCCCTAGGTAAGCTAATAATTTGGTATATCTTCAAATAGATACGCTTCAAATATTCATTCGACAGGTGTTTGTGTGAGAAACTGAGCATAGCAGGCCTGGAGAGTATGAAGACAAGGCTGGTGAAGCCTTTCAGCTCGCATGTTCCATTTAAAACAACAAAGGCCCTGCAACTGACCAGGCCAGATCTCCCTGGAATGCAGTTTGGTGACCATCCATGGATTCTCAAATACGCCTTTCCCTATTCCAGGCTTTTTTATTAAAGCATTAATAACTGCAGTATTTATAACTGCATGTAGTACTCCCTTGAAAGGTTACTGTTTTATATTCTTTTTTCTACCTTGTTGCATTCCCAGTGATGTTTTCACATTCCTTTTAGGGACGCTGCCTTTTTATTTCTAATACATTGAGTGTCTGCAATGTGCCAGTCACTGTGCCAAGTATTAGAAATATAAAAAGCAATTAAGATATTTTCCCTGCTCTTAAGGAACTCACACCTTGGACAGGAGATTTACAAACACATACAATACCACAGTGATGAAGCCTAAAGCAGTAAAATGGTTATTACTAGATATTATTGGTGAAATGCTCTTAAATCCTTGGAGAGGGATTCTTTCTTAAAATAGAAGGTATTCTGAGTTTTGCCTTGATCTCTGGAAACTTTATTTTGGATAAGGATTGAAATAAAAAGAGAGTAATGTTTTTATGCCTCCAGTTTCCTGTGGCTGTAACTGGAATGGAGAGTTAGAGATATGGGATAGTACCTATGAGAAACTTAGCCCAAATCTTTCATTTTGCATATCCTTCTTCAAATGATTTTGTCCCTTGAACTTGCTATGTGATACTAGGGGAAGGATGAAGGAAGCTTGCCTAGTCCCTGCTACCTGTGTAGCTACACATCTCAGGATCCAGATGGTTGCTCCCCTTCAAAATAATTGCAAACAAGATTAAAACTGCATGCAGGAACTATTCCAGCTGGCTTTTGGCTCCCTCTGATATTCACTCCTTGAATAAAGCAGTGGCAAAATTAGATTTAAAATAAGAAACATTAAAAAACTTACTAGTACCAGATCACCTCAAGGTCCTGCTAACATATGAAACCCTGAACCCTGGCATCAGAGTTAACTGAATGCATCAGCCAGCTAGAGCATGCACATGTTAGGAAATACAAAACTTTAATAATAAAAAAATAACTTATTTTGAAGGCATAGCTCCACATTGCGTCTGGGTACTTAAAAGTATGATAGAGCCAGGGACCTGGAATAAAATGGAAATACAGTCCAATAAATTCCCAAGCTAGAAAATCCTCGTTTCTGTTACCTTACCTGCCATCTATCTAAATAAAACCAAATAGACATATTTTTTTCCAGTGAAGGAGACAAAAAAATATTGATCCTTCCTTGGCAGGCAGCTACTACTGACCACAACAAGCACGAAGAAAGAAAATCTGGGGAGTGTGCTTGTCTAAAGCACCAGCCACACCAATCTTCGTTTTCATGACAGGAACTTTCTGATTCTAGGCAATTCCTTAGCAGAGCAGGACCTAGGTTATTAGGCTATGAAATTTCACACAGAACCATGATTAGTTCTGCCTTACTCCAATATTACTATTATCATTCAATATTTCCAGGGTATACCTCTTTTTCCAAGTGTTTTAAAACAATGTGTACAGCTCTAAATATTGGTAGAGAGCTTCATATGTATTTTCATAAGCGATTGCTCAGATAATTACTAAATGAAAAGAATGTGGCCTCTAATAGCTACCTCATCTTGAGCAGTGTCATGCATGCTAAGACATAGCTCTAGCGGCTGCTTCCCCAAGGCAACATGTAGTTACAGGAGCTCGGCTTATGTTGCTAAATGCGCTGGAAAAGGTTGGGGATAGAAGAGATCCTCGACACTATCCCTGTCCCAGAAGAACTGAGATTCTTGAGATCAGGTTGGGCCATACTGTGGATTTTTTAACAACCTCTGAAATATAAAGTACTATATATAACACTTTCTATTAAGCAACAAGAATAAAGATCACCCAGGCCAAAAACTCCTTGTTAAAGACAGCCTTAGAAACAGGCACTGCCTATTCATGTTAGTAATAATTTGGCTGGGGCTTTTCTACCTTTGGATTTCTTAAAAAATTGTATGAGGTGATATTTGTTAGGGGTAACTGACAAGGCTAAGTATTTGTTGAGAACTGCACAGTCTCTGATTTATTCTCTCATTGTTCAGCACCCAGAGGGATGCTTTTGCTCAATAAAGCAGAGAGGAGGTCCAGAGAGCCCTGGACTCAACAATGTTCCCTAGTGCACCTTACAATCTTTTCATCCCCAATAAAAGGTCAACATGGCTGCTCAAAAATATTTATTTAAAAAGGCAGTCATCTCAGCGGGCTGCCAATTGAGATTATATCGCCACTTCACGGAAGTTAATTAAACCGGGGACGGGGCATCTGTGAATCACTGTAAATAGCATTAAGTTGAAATGTTTTCTGCTTTCTCTTAAAAAGCTGCCTTTTCCCGCCCATTATTTGTCGATTTCCCAGAGCGCCACTGTGCGCGAACACACATACACACACGTTTATAACAACCCCACTCCCGTAGTTCATGGACTTACACTCTCGGTTTAATTAAAGTCTCTCTAATGACAATCAAAATTGGCCGCGTGCGCAACAACCAAGGTCTGGCTTGCGCCTCTTCCCAACCCGCCTGCTGGCTCTGTGCAAGGGGCTGCAAACGCGCCCGCCTGCTGGCGCGGGTCCACTGACACCCACCTGAGCCTTCCGCCGCCTACGTCGCCCTGCGCCCGGCACTACGTCGCCTTCCGCCCTGCGTCCGGCACTTCCGCTCGAGCCCGCGCGGCTCGGGCTCCGCGCCCCGCACTTCCGTCCCGGCTTGTCGCCCTTGGGCTTGGTGTCCTTGGATCTCAGATCCCAGGAGATCGCCCCCTGAAGCATGGGCTATTATGCATGTAAGGAGAGACGCAAAAACCAAGGCCAAAATGTATATATATATTTAAAAAAGGGTGGTGCAGTGCACGGAAAAGGGACCGGGGATGTTTGGGGACCATTTAATAATGAGCGTCAGGTGTGCTAGCCAGCTTTTTGAGATTGTGCAGTCTATTTCGTTTTGGCCCCTCCCTGCATGCATGCGTGCATGCATTCATTCATTCATTCATTTATTCATTCATTTAATGTTTTCTGTCCTCCGAGTCTGGACTGAGCTAGGTTATGAGGAACACGATTATGAATGAAACTGG
This sequence comes from Pteropus alecto, assembly GCF_000325575.1. Taxonomy (NCBI): domain Eukaryota; kingdom Metazoa; phylum Chordata; class Mammalia; order Chiroptera; family Pteropodidae; genus Pteropus; species Pteropus alecto. The sequence goes on from NW_006436298.1 coordinate 47,808,883, forward strand.
CAGGTGTACCCTCCCACACTTAAAGTTGGATAGGCAAGTCAGACGTTAGGAAATGATCCTTTAAATAGGTCGTCAGTTCACTGAACTTAGTGCTTTGAAAGGGAAGGAATATGGACCTACGAAAAAGTATGTGTGATGTAGTTAATAAGGTAGCTTTTGGGCTGGCATGTGTAAAGCTGGGTTGGGCAGGGACAGCTCTCCTGGCCTAGGAATAGCTGAAACAGGAGAGAGCCCAGCATGGGCAATGCAAAGAAGACTGATTGGTATGGCTACAGCATAAAGGGAGTGGGGAATAGAAATGGGAACAGGTTGGAGTGTAGGCAGGAGTCAGACCATGCAGGGCCTTTCAGGTTTATATTAAGGGTAGCTGGATCAATTTTTGTTTACTCTTATTTTTGTTTGTATGTGGGAATGGGGTTGAACTGATCAATTTTCCATTCTGAAGGGATTACTCATCTTTGGGAAGGAGAAGAGAAAGGGTTGGGGTAGGTGAAAGCTGAGTACAAGCAGGGAAGGCAGGAGGCAGATAAGTTCAGGGGGTAGTTATGGTACTGTAAATAGAAAATGATGGATAATAGTAAGATTAATGCTCAAAGCTAACATAGATTGCTCACCATCAACTTTACACTCATTAACTTGTTTAATCCTGAGAACAATCCTATTAAGCATTCTTAGTACCATTTTACACATGAAGAAATGGAGGATTAATAGCTTGTCCTGGTCCTCAGAGCTGGAAAATGGCAGAATTAGAATTCCATCTCATGCTGTCTGATGCCGGTATCTATGAGTTTGCCACTGTACCCTCAATATGTTTTTGGTGATGTTAAAAAAGACACAAAACAAACCAAGGTCAGGAATAAATCCTCTAAACAAACCACATTGATTATGTGATATTGTTAGAGGACATATCTAGAAAGTAGAGTTTTCAAATTCTTTATAACTTCAGATTTGCTGATGGCAAAAGATAAAATTTTGTGACAGTCAACAGACTACCTGTGATTATTTTTGAGTTGATACAGTCTGATAAGGCTTAATTTTTTTTTCGAAGGTGGTGTTAAAAGTCAGTTGACAAATTGTACTCTACCTAACAGTTGCTGATATATCTTTAAAGAAGTTATCTTGGGTCTAGTTATAAACACCTTGGCAGAGTATGCATAGCTCACATTTTGTGTAGTGATAGAAAAGCTTCCTAGAAATGCAACTTCATATCAGCTCTCAAATCTCATTTTTTCTTAGAACACAAAATAAATTGGATTCGTGAAACCTGATTTCATCCCCTGAAGAATGACTTCACACAAGGCCAACAGCGAAGGCTTTTAGCATGGGTTACTAGTAAATTTCTCTAAGGAGTCAAAAATTCACAAATTTACAGAATTTGAGTTTAATTAGTAAGAATTTCTTGGGTTGTTCAGGTGATGCCACAGGACTTGGTACATCCACACAATTGTTTTGGTTGAGGGCAGAAGTCCCATGAAGCAGCTGGGAATCCCTGAGAGCTCACTGTAGTCAATGCCCAGTCACTTTGAGAGTGCTTGGCTGAGTGCCCGGAGCCCAGAGGGCCAGTTTAACCTCCAGCTACGAGATTCACAGTGTTGGGCATACGAGCTGTGCTTGGGAAAATGTCTAAAGTCTGACCAGGAAATATTATTGTCTCCCAAATAAAAAAAGAAAACTGCCAAAGCAAAATTAATAAATATTTATTAGTCACAAAATATGAGTGTGCTTTATTAATTGCTGGATTTAGTGTTCATAACAATTTCAGTATACTTGAAAGCAGTCTTTAAATGAGATGCTTTTACTGAGAATTCCTAAGTATACATGATGAGTGTTGAGAAATCACAGCATATTTTAAATTAGTTACTTTAGCCAAATAATTTCAAAAGCAAAATTATAAAATCCTTTATTAGACAAATTATTAAATGTAGGATGTATACACATTTGAACATGTTTTGAGTGATGTGAAAGTAATATTTAGCTATATGAAGGTCTTAGTATAGTGATGGGTCTTGTACAGTTTTGTTCACTCAAAACATGCTTGTCATAGACATTTGACCTATATCTTTCCCTCTAGGTCTGGAATCTAATCCCAAGCTATGTTCTGGGAATCTGGATAAATGGTGAAAGATCTCTGTGTTCTAAACTCACCTGGGTTGAGTTCTTTGAGATCTCAAGGCTCTGCCAGCCCCATGCTCAGTTCTGAGGCTGAAGCCTGTTCTAAAGAAAGCTTGCTGGTATATAGCCTGGTCTGCAACTCCTGAGATAACTCCGAGGGTACTTTAGGCAGTGGTCCCTAACCATTTTGGCACCAGGGACCAGTGCTCCTATGAGAATCTAATGCCTGATGATCTGAGGTGGAGCTGAGGTGGTGATGCTAGTGCTGGGGAACAGCTACAAATACAGATGAAGCTTCACTCACCTATTGATCACCTCCTGCTGTGCGGCCTGGTTCCTAACAGGCCACAAACCGGTGTTGGTCCATGGCCCAGGTTTGGTGACCCTTGCTTTAGAGGACATATTGCCTGTTTTTCCAGAGATAACCTGTAGCCAGGCTTCCCCCTGAGGCCTCCTAAGGGTTGGGCGTGGAGGGAGGCATGTTCATTCCCACCCCCTGACTTTGATTCTGGGAGGACAGGAGTAAAGAAATGGCTTTTGATGTCAATGCTTTCCCTTGAGAATATCTTAGAAAAATATTGTATGTCCTGACAGGTAGTGACTGTAATGCCAGCTCTAATTTACAGTAACCTGGCTCTGTGCTGCCACTCAAAAAAACGCAGTCTGAACTTTGACTAGGAGGGACAGTCCCAGTAATTGCCTCAATGTAATCATAACAATGGAGGTATTTAGAAACCTGGTAGGTTTTATTTCTGGTCTTCCTCTGGTCTTTATAGTGAGCTTATTTGTTTATCTCCTGAGTGTCTCATCCCTAGTACTGCAAACTCTGCAGGAAATGATCTGTAAGGGCTAGATATTGTGTTATGTTTAAGGTCATGGAGAAAAACAGTGGCAACCTCCCAAAGAAAAGACAGGCTTCTGAGTCTGGATGTGTTGGGTCAGCAGGGCCATTGTTGGCTCCCCAAGGCCAACCATTACAGGAAACAGAATTATAAGCCTGTCTAACCAGGGGAGAATGGACTTCAGAAGCCTGATTTCTATAACCCCCTTGACATTTAAAAAACTCTGCTCTTGTGCCAGACATTCAGAAGAGAGTGAAGAAAATTTTCAAAGAAGAAAAATGTTTATTTGTTTTAAGCCTTGCTCAGTAAACCACTTATGCCATTTACATTAGTTAAAGAAACTTTCCTTGTAAACACCATTAATTATGTAGTATAAGAGCCAAATAAAAATGCTAAAAAATAAAAGTAATTGTAGAATAAATTAGTATAGCTTGAGTGCACATATATTATACAGTGCACATATATTATATATTTTTTTGAAGGAAGTGGATTTGTGGCTTTCTAGTGTTTGAACTACTAGGATGGAACCAACAGAAATGACATTTTACAGATGGCTACCAAAGCTGTTAAAGTTTAAATCCATACTGGCAATGAAATTACAGTTTTCACAGGGAACTTGACTCATGCCCCTCTCTATATCTGTTTTGAAAAGACTGTGGGGGGAGATGTGAATTGAGTGTCCTGTGGATTTCCTCCCGAAGGTTTGTGGGAGCAGGACTATTACTGTTTATCCCAAACCAGAGGCCTCCGATGTCTTCTCCAGTGCCATAGCAGAAGATTGGTTGTGTCTGTGCTAAAGGAAATGAATTGTGTGCAGCCTGCCCGGCACAAAGAGGGGCAGGGACTGAAGTTGAGGAAATGTGGCATGGGGACCTTGTAATAACAATGACAATATACATTTGTGTCACCTTTGTAGTATTTCAAGGATTTTCATGTGTTGTATTTAACTTGATCCTTTACAATAATTCTGTAAGATAGGTAGCACATGTATTTTTACTGACCCCATTTTACAGGCAAAGAAATTGAAGCTTAGGGAAGAGATCACAGTGACACAAGGATTGGAAAGCATTTCCTAACTCCTATCTAAATTTTTTTCCACTACCACATATTTCTTTTTAAATGTAAATGAAGAGAAACATGGTTTAGTTCATAGCAATATTTTGTGCTATGTGGAATCTTTTAAGAACATTTGAGCACATTTATATCATTTCCTCAGGGAAAGTTTTGTTTAAGTTAGAGAAGTAGAAAATGGAGTTGAAATGGGAAAAGTTTTTCATTTTTATGGATTAAAACCTTCTGGTATGTTTGGTAAGCAAGGATCATGGAGGAGGATCAATTTCTTACAGCATAAAGTGAGGAGAGCCTCCTTGGTTCCCTGGTTCAGCTCGACACCCCTCCAAGAAATCCTGTTCAGACAAAACAGGGTGGCTGACTTATAAGTCAGAAAAAAAGACATCACTGTCCTCCAGCATGCCCCAACACACCGAATGGTCTGATGCAGTACTGAAGTTAACACTTATTGCTCAGAAGAATTCTGAAGGATATTTTTTTTCGCTGCTTTGAGCATCTTTCAGAAATATGCTTAAATATTTTGCTACATTATCTGCTATGTCAGCACAGCACAAAATAAAGGGAAATTATCTTTCATTCATTTATTCAAAATAATGCTTACTATGTACTATGTACTATGTGCCAGTGCTAGACACTAAGACTCTGGGGTTGAACCAATTGGACATGCTCTTTTTTGTGATGGAACTGCCAGTCAAATGGAGTAGATGAATGTTAATCAAATGATCACATCAATAAATATTTACTATAGGAGGCCCTTTCTAGAATGAGAGCAAGACTGATGGCTGAGTAGGTAATTGAAAAATGCAGTTAAAATGGGAAATCATTAAAATATGTATGTAAATATGTGTGTATAGAGATATAATTTTATTTTTTACTTAAAACACACAAATGAACATTTATTTTCCAAAAATGATAGGGCTAAGGTGCTTTCTTTAAGGATCAGTTCAATAACTAAAGTTTTATATCATCTTTCTTGCATAAAGCTCGCTCAAATGCATATCATCTATAATTTCCAGTTTCAGACATTTTAAAGTGGAGGGAGAACTTAAAGATATTTGTGAAATAATTTGAATTCATTTAGATTTTTATTATTTTTTCCCAGCCTTTTACACTTGTCCTGCCTAATTTAAGAGCATTTCCCACTCCTTGCCCCACGTTTTCAAGTTACTCCAAAGCGTTCAACTTAGTTTTCATGGAAATAGCAACTCCCTTTTTTATGCTCATATTTAATCAGTTTATATGATATTTAATTAAACTACATCATTATAGTAATCAGGTACAATTGCTATAAATAGGTTTGGGAACGAAAACAAACTCCTCTTAGTAAAGATAGAGCTCAGTCGGTAGGGATAGAAGTGGTGAGGGTATATATTAGTTGGCAGAAGCCACCAGCATTAATTATGCTCTGGCCAATCAGTCAATACACTTTACATATAGATTTGAAGACATCGGTTAATTCCCCAAGGAGCTCAATTAAAATTTTTCTATCGTAATTAGAAACCAATAAACATTACCAAGGAAAAGCAGTGAGTGTCATGAAGGTCTGTAATTGGGGATGTGACTCAGTTCTGGAGCATCAGGAAAGGCCTTTCAGAGGACTTGAAAGATCAGAGGCTGATTAGGTGTTTGCTCAGGGAGGGGTCTACAGAAAAAGAGTTCTAGACAGCAGGAGCAGCAGAGTCAATACTGTGAGGACAGAGAGAGTATGTGTTGAAAATGAGGAACCAAAAGAAGCCAGTATGGTCAGAGCAAAGGGTGAAAGGTGGTCCAGGATGAGGGAGAGGCAAGTTCACGCCAGCTTTACTGGCTCTGACAAGCATGAGGATCTTCATCCCTGCTGACAGTGGGAAGCTGTCATTGGTTATAAAGCTTATTTGATCAAGAGCAACAGCTAATTTGTTGAGTTTTGACCCCCAAATCTAATTTGGGCACTTAGATTGTTTGTTTTACTATTTAAACACACTCTAGGTAGCAGAGAAAAAAATCTTTTTTTAACCTCTGCCACCAGAATTTCTCTTAGGGAGGGAATAGTCCCTGACTAGGAAAATACATTCATCAGCCACTTGTGGGTCAAACTTGAAGATTTGAGGGTAGGTGTCAAGATAATAAAAGAGATACTAAATATCTCTGCTGAGAAAGAAGGAGAGAGAAGGAAGGAAGGGGATGTGAGTTAATTAGTTTCCGAGAGCTGCTAATAAAGTATCACAAACTGGGGGCTTAAAATAACAGACATTGAGTCTCTTAGTTTTGGGGACCGCAAGTCTGAAAAGAAGGTGTCAGCAGGGTCATGTTTCCTTTTTGAGGCTCTGGATAGAATCTTTCCTTGTTTCTTCCTAGTTTCTGGTGGTGGCCGGCAATCTTTGGTATTCTCTGGCTTTTAATTGCATCATTCCAATCTCTGTCCCTGTGGTCACATGGTATTCTCCCTGTGTGCCTCTGTCTGTGCCTCTTCTTTTTTTAAGGACATCAGTCACATTGGATTAGGGCCCAACTTAATGACTTCCTCTTTAAAAAAATTTTGTTTGCATTTTTTCTCAGCTTTATTGAAATACAATAGACAATTTGTTGCTCGTATTTATATTGTACAATTCAATAAGTTTTTTTTCAATTATAGTTGGGATACAATAATATATTAGTTTCAGTTGTACAGCATAGTGATTAGAGATCTATAAAACTCACAAAGTGATCACCCCACTAAATCTAGTACCCCTCTTCTCCCTTACATATTTATTACAACATTATTAAGTATTTTCCTTGTGCTACACTTTATATTTCGGTGTCTATTTTGTAACTATCCATTTGTACTTCTTAATCTCTTTGCCCTTTTTCGCCATCTCCCCACCCTCCCTCCTATCTAGTAGCTCTCAAAATATTCTCTGTATCTTTGAGTTTATTTCCATTTTTGTTGTTTATTTTGTTCTTTAAACTCCACATGCACATAAAATCATATGATATTTGTCTTTCTCTATCTGACTTATTTCATTCAGCTCAATACCCTCTAAGTCCATCAAGGCAATATCTTTTTCCATCCTCTTCCTTTTAGTCTGTGTTTGTCTTTTAATCTGAAGAGAGTCTCTTGTAGGCAGCATATGTAGGGGTCTTGTTTTCTTATCCATTCAGCCACTCTATCTTTTGACCAGAACACTTAATTCTTTTCCATTTGAGATATTTGTTGATAGGAATGTAGTTGTTACCATTCTTTATTCCTGTTTTTGATACATGTTTTTTCTTCTTAAAGAAGTTCTTCCAACACTTCCTGCAATACTGGCTTGGTGTTAATAAATTCCTTTAGCTTATTTTTGTATGGGAAGATCTTTATATGTCCTTCGATTCTAAATGATAGCTTTGCTGGATAAAGCAATCTTGGTTATAGGTCCTGGGTTTTCATCACTTCGAATATTTTGTGCCAAACCCTTCTGTCCTGCATAGTTTCTTTTGAGAAATCAGTTACCTTGTAGGTAACTGCTTTTCTCTTGCTGCTTTTAAGATTCTCTCTGTATTTAACCTTTGACATTTTCATTATGATGTGTCTTGATGTGTGGGCCTCTTTGGGTTCATCTTTTTTGGGACTCTCTGAGCATCCTTGGGTTGTAAGTCTTTCCTTCACCAGGTTAGGGAAGTTTTCCATCATCATTTCTTCAAATAGCTCTTTAACTTCTTATTTTCCTTCAGGTACCCCTATGACACAAATATTTTTACATTTAATTGTGTCCCATAGGCTCCTTAAATTATTATTATAGTCTTGGCTTTTTTTTTCTTGCCATTCTGATTGAATGTCCTTGGCTTCCCCATCTTCTATATTGGTGGTTCAATCCTCTTCTTTATCCACTCAGTTAATTCCCTCTAGTATACTCTTCATCTCAGATAATGTTTTGTTCATTTCTGTCTGGTTCTCTTTTATAATTTCCATTTCCATTTTGATGTTTTTTATCTCTTTGTTAAAGTTCTTACTGAGTTCACCTACACTTTCCTTAAGTTCATCGAGCATCTTTACAACCAGTGTTTTGAACTCTGCATCTGTTAGATTCCTTGACTCCATTATTCCTGGATCTCTGTTCTATTCTCTCATATGGTTTCTGCTTCTTTGTCTTCCCATTTTAGCTGCTTTTCTGTGTCTGTTTCTATGTACTAAGCAAAGCTCCTAAGTCTCCCAGTCTTATTAATGAAGCTTTATGTAGTAGGTGTCCAGTGGCACAGTCCTGAGAGGGGTTCAGCTGCAGGCCAAGTTTAGCCTCAGCCTGTGCCCTTACAAAGCCACCTGTTAAGATTTAGCAAGCAATTGGCAGATGCCGTGCTCATAGTTGCCTCAAGAGGCTACGCCAGAAACTGAGCCCAGCTGCCACCAGTGTAAGTCTTGGCGCTGCTCAGCAAGGAGCACTGGACTCATGGAGGACACAACCGGATGCGGCTTGGGTAGGGCCGTGAATTGGGGGAGGCAGTTTCAGGGTATCCTCTGGGCAGAGCGATCTCTGTTATCCTGTTGGGTGACATCTCAGCTATGGAGGCACTGAGTCCTTACACAGGGAGGGGGCAGGGTTCAACAGAGAGACAATGATACATACCTCTAGCACTTCTGCCCGGGAGAGATTCTTACCTCCAGCCCTCGCTCCAACAACCCAGTGTCCTCCCATAAGTTCCTGGTGCCTCCCATGCAGCTGACCCAGTGCTGGTGCTCAGAGCAAGCAGGTCCGTCACTGTGAAAGTCCAGTTGCAGACATGGCCCCTTTAAGAGGCATCTGCAGCTGCCGGCTGCCGTTGCTGCAGCCCCTGTCCCACTCAGCTGGCAGCCTTGTGTCTTCACCCCCTCCTACCTTCTGCTGTTGTGGGGTGATTTCTTACTTCTCTCCCTAGTTGTAATGCTTCTGTTCATCTAGATCCCAGACAACTTTTCTTGCTATTTGCTCCGTGTTTCTGTCACAACTTTGATGTGGTTGCATGAGAGATGAACAAAGCCTCTCTAATCTATTATTTTTCCTAATGACTTCCTCTTAACTCGATTAGATCTGCAAAGACCCTATTTCTAAACAGGGTCACTCCACAAATACTAGAGGCTAAGGTTTGAATGTATCTTTGGGGGAACACAATTCAACTCATAACAGGCATGAAGGGAGAGAAGTGAGAGGATCAGCAAAATCTTAAGAGATTAAATGGCTGGGGTGGCTGGCTACAGCCAGTGAGAAATTGCTGGGGGCGGGGTGGCTGAATGGACTAATATAGGTTTTCAAATTCTTTTCTTACAGTATAAGATGTGACAGCCTGCATAACATCTTCTCCTTTGTACCCATATGGTGGCTCCCATCCTTCTAGTAAAAGTTCCACTACATATATTTGCTGATGCTTTAGTAGTGGAAGTGAGGGGACAAATGACATTTGGAATCACTGAGAAGGATTTGGGTCTTGTGTTCGGGTCACTGATATAAAGGATGAGAACACAGAAAACCTCACAGAGAACAAAATTCAACAGAGGTTGGAAAGCTGAACAAAAGTAATTCTGTGACTATAAATCACCTCCTGCCCTGGACAGAGATATATTGAATTTCCACAGTCTCTAGAATGGAAGTTCGAGTCAACCTTATTTCCCTCTTGTTGGGTTAAGACCAAACTTTCAAGCACAGTTATTAAAAATCTTCCCCTTGATTTTGTTTTGCCAGGCTTTTGGGGGGTACAGTGCATGCTTTTAGCTAAATTAGGAGTGTTGCTTTTTAAAAAATCTTGTATTCTAGCTCTCTTGCCATACTATTTTTGAAATATAAAAACTCCAAATAGACAACCACTTTGATGGCAGGAGAATGTTCTTTGAAGTTCAATTTTCATTTCATGTCATTCTCCCTCCTTACTTCATAGAAAACATTCCCATTTCATTTCTCCATCTGTGGCTGGGGCAGAAGCTCTTCATGCCTTTCCCTCGGCTTTGCACCCCAGCTCTCAAAATGAAGGAACTGATTTCCTGTAGTGGGTACAGATGTTTGTGTTCAGACTTATTGCTATTAGCCATCAAGTCTGAGAGTTGTACAAAATTAAATCCATCCTTGAGGCCTGGAAGGGAAGATGATCTTGATGACAGTTTAATGTCCTCAGAGTGAAATGGCTGAATTGGGGGAAGAATGACCATCTCCATGAACTACAATCCTACACAACAGCATTTCTATTCATTTTTGTGCTTCATTTATGTTGGTTTTTAACACAAATGTGTTTTTAAAACACATAAAAGCCTCCTTAAAATCTAAGTAACTGGCAAATGGTTAGAATAATTAATAAAGTAGTGGTTTTTTTTTTTTTTACCCCTGTAAACAGCTTGAAGAAAATGAGAAACTTTGTGACTGGCAAAAGTATTATTTGTGGCTAATATATCATGCCTCTGTGGAAGCTTTCACCCTGTAAGGCAGGTACATCATGAGTACCGAGGCTGCTTGGGCAAAGTGAAGCAAAAAGCAGAGCAGTTTTCCAGAGACTGTGACTACAATATGAGGTTATGTCTGGATATTTAGGCAAGAAATAGGGCCTTCTATTTCTTGGGTCTTCTAGGATCTTCTAGGGTCTTCTCCCACTTTGTGAATCCTGCATGAGTTGTTGGTTGAAAAAGTTGGATAATGCTCTTTTTCACTCCTGAAGAAGTTAGTTAAACCAACCATTCCCCTGCATTATGCCAGGGGAACTGTATTCTCTGGATGCAGAAGGAAGATGGACCTTTTTGGTGAACCTGATTATCATCCTCTTCAGCCTTTGGGAACCAGCCAGTCTCTCCCTTGAACCAAGCCATATCTGCATGACTCCTGCCTGCTACAGGAAGGTGTTCTCCATAGAGAAGGCATGCATAGAAGGGCCAGAAGTCCCTCCAGAGCCCATAGAATGCTGGTGGTGGGCTCTGAGGTTCAACCCAAGGTCTACACCATGTGCCAGGCTCTCTAGTCTTGCATAATGTCCTTTTCCATGATTCCTGTGTAAAGTTCTATTGCCACAATTCCTGCTCAGTCTTTATTAGTTTGTACACAACCATTTAAAGAGTTATTCAGCCATGTAAGAGATGCCAGTCTTCTGTGACACCCATGTTTTGATTATACCCCAAGCCCAAGACCATTTTCTCACAGCTCTATACAAACTCTCAATGGCTATCACACATTTAAAAGATTAAAGCAGAGAAAAAAATTTCAGCTTGAACTAGCCATATAATTGCCTATTGGTGCTTGTTACCCTGCAGGCATTAACAAAAAGAGCATTCTTAAGTTTTAAACATTTCTTTTTTTTTTTTTTTTAATAATAACAAGTCAAGTTGGCCAGGATTCAGAAGAAATCTCTTGGAATTATAATAAATATAAAAAGATTCTTTATAAAATCAAGCACGTTAGCTACTTTCTGAGGAAAAAAAAAAAGAACAGGAAGACTGAAGGATAACAATACTTTGGCAGATATGAATGTTAGAAAGAAAGTGGGGCTCGATTATTCCCATTAGTCAAAAAGACAAGATTTGGTTGAATAAAAGACATTTCACATAAGAAAAAACTCATTACAAGTACAAGGAAACTTTGGCATTGCCCTCTTGTACTGCTGGTGACAATTCAATTATAGTATAGCCATATTTCTTATTTTGTAATTGTTAATTGGTATAGCCATATTTCTTATTTTGTAATTGTTAATTGGTTTATGAAATTTCTTTCTCTCTTCTCAAGCATGTGTGTGTGTGTGTGTGTGTGTGTGTGTAAAATGAAGAAACAGACATAGCAAAGACATATGTTACTAGCTCCATTCATCTGGGGAAAGCTCACGACCCAGAATTACTCTTTCCTTTCACTATAGTGAGGTAGATAGTCACTTTGAAGACATCTATTCACAGTTTTTCACCCCGTAGGGTGTAATTCTGGGGTTATTTGTGGCTTTTTGGTTTCGCACTGGTCTCCTTTCTTATCACCATTGACTCTCACATAAGTGCAGATGATGAGGCAGAGAATCTAACCAAATGGAATAGTCAGTTTATGTTTCATTGTATTTTCTCTTTCCATCACCTGTTATAAAAGCTGATCTGATTGTATATTATCTATGATAGCTAGCTTGAATTCCCCTTTCCTCTTGGTTTGGAGAGAAAGAGAGAGAGAGAAGTGTTTAAAGTTCTTTGCCATCTGATGTTGCCTCTGCTCCTGCAGGTGATTTACATACCACATGATCTCCACCGTCTGTGTGCTGTAACTCAGTAACTCAGTGGTAGCTTGACCTTCAGCAGCTGCTGAGCCTCTTTGTCTCTAAGCAGGGGCAGAGGAGACCATTATAGCAAGGAAATAACATGTGGCTTTCCAAACTGCATGAAATACATCTATTGTGACTAGATGAATTACATATTTATGAAAACTGGGAAACGGAAGATTACTCCACTTGCCAAGCACTCACCTTGGCTGAGCACAAGGCCCAGCAAACAATGCAAAGCTCTGGCGCTCTCATTTATTTGCCTTGCCAGTCAACATGTGCGGCATGATTGCAGGTTTCTACAACATGCTATGAAAAGAAAGGTGGCAAGAGTTTGCTTTGCCAAGGAAAACTGTATTCCATGACGATTATATTTTTATTTCATACCCATAAGTATTTACTGAGTGTCCATTGTTCTAACATTATCCTAACAAAATGGCGATACTGTATTATTAGGAAAGGAAATTACTGGTCACAAGGTGAGTTTCTGCAAATACTTTGAAGATTACCCTTCTCCCATTAAATGGAATATCTAACTATTGCGTGTGAAACCATGCACACCAAGAATACGAATTTCAATGTTTCTATTTCTTATTCCTGATTTATTAGCAGAGAATCATGGAAACTCCCTAGTTTACAGATTGGAACAACGAAGCCAGAGATGTTAAGTGATGTTCTGAACACTGTCAGTGATAGAGCCAAGAAAAGCATTGCTATCTTGACTCTAACTTCATATTTACTCCACCAGAATGCTACGCGCATGTGGATTTGACTTTAGCGGTACAATGTCAGTAATGACAGTGACCAAAATACTGTGACATTTAAAAATGCTGTCCTTGGTTCTGTTCACAGCTCTTCAGGGGCATAGTTCCAATGCTGGTTATACTTGTGCACATGCCGATCCTTCTTCCTTCGGTCCTTACCCTTCTTTGCCCTAAGATCTGTCCATCTTTACATTCTTCTCTGGGCTGCTGAGAACTGAGTTAAATGGCAAGAGCAATGGTGGCCTGTTACCATTCACTCACTCACTCACTCACTCACTCACTCACTCACTCATTCACCCACTTCTTTTCCAGTAAGGATCTAGTAGGAACCAACAATTGTGATCCCTGGAAAGCTGCTAATGAGGCGTACTCCTTGAGACCATGTTGCATGGGCAGCCTCTTGATTCCCAAGCTTCCTGAACATGGCAGACAGGGCAGCTCCCATTGCGGGTACAGTTCTGCAATATTTTCCTAGGACTCTTCTCTCCAGGCTCAGCATAAAGACCGTTCCTCCTGACCTTTCAACGATTTTGTTAGCACCTAATTCCCTATATTAAACCTCTTTCTACTTAAACTAGCTAGAGTGATCTGTAACTGAGTCCTGACTTATCTGCTGCTCAAAGATCACCTGTGATCCCACTGTATCCTTAGTCAACCTGTGTTCTATCATATATTGCATTTAAGTCGTTCTCTCTCTTTGTCTCTGTCTCTCTCTCTCCTTCCCGCCACCTCCTAGACCATAGACTATAAGGTACTTCATCTTTTAGCCCTTCTCTACATGAGATAAAGCCTGGCACATAATATTCACTTAAGAGATATTTGTTTGAATAAATGGATAGATGACAAAATGTATAGGATCAAATATCCTATGATGCTTAGTTCGTGGGAAAATGAAAAACTTGTTGAAAATGCAATTATTTTTCATACACATGCCATTAGTGTATTTTATTTAATAAAATGTAGAAAGGCACACACTTTTAGCTTGATATTAATCATTACCTTTTACTTAAACAGTCAAATAGGATTTGCTGCCCAGCAGTTAAATATTTTGCTGTCCTCAGAAGACTAGCAATATGCATTGATGAATGTGAGCCTTGCCTCTTAGTTCCTGCCTCCCGCCCATTATGTTTCTTCCTGGGTAAATTCTGAACAGGTGCTACTAGATGCCTCATTAACCTCATGGAACTATAGAAATTGTGGGTGAGATGATCCTTCCCCAGAAACTAAGCCCTACATTCTTTATGCACTGCACTGGACTTAAAGCATGTGATTCTGGACTTAAAGCTGTTGCCATCAGTGACAGACACCGTCTTAAGGTGCCAAGAGCCTGAATTGATGTTACATTTTATCCAAAGCTACAAAAGGAAGTAAACTCTGATCTTTCCTTCTTGTCATTATTTAATCTGCTCTCTATCATTTAACTATCTGTTTCATTTCCCCACTAATATTTATTAAGTGTTTACAGGTTGCATTATAATAATAACATAACTTTTTAGACCATTTTTAAAAGGCCTTCACAATTTATAACTCATTTACTTCTCACTAAAACTTTCGGAGGTTAGGAGTGTAGCTGTTGATATTCTCATTTTATTGATGAGCATAGAGAGATGTAGAAAGGATAAATGTCCTACTGAAAGTTATACAGCAGAACTGGGCCTTGATGGTACCAACTGACCTGACTCTGAGTCCAGTGTTCACCTTGATTCCATGTTTTTTATGATATGAAACAAGACCATAATATACAAAATAGACAATATCAGATCTTTAGGGCTTTGTACTGTGGATCAGTGTATTACATACACAAAGACACAGAGGGGATGTCTTGATGAATTTGAAAATGTTTCATCTCAATTACAAAAGGCATTTCTATTATCAATGAATGTATGTGGCACATCTACAGGAAGCACCCAAATGGAAAGAACACATGAACCTTAGCCAGTGATGATGAATCTCTTTGGCATTAATGATGCCACTGCAGTAGCAATCAGAGGTCACATACTCACAGTGTCCTGAACTGGTCTGATGACATATGGGATATTAAGCAACATTTCCAAGTAGGAGAGCAGCCAGGGGAGGAGAATTGGGATAGAAAACCATCTGAGAAACCAAGGCAAGCAGGGATTGCTTGAAGGGTATAGGGAGGAGAGAGGAGAAATGGGAGAGGAAATGTTGTGAATCATTTTCTGTGTGACAACAGAGAATAAAATACTCCTAGCAGTGCGTAAAATGACAGGGAGATAGAAGAAAACATTTTCTGACAATTACAGGACTCCAGAATGAGAGGGGTATGCTGGGAGATAATATGCTCTTTGTCACTGGAAATGTTCAAGAAGATGACCACCTACCTGTCAGGGTGATGGTAAGGGAGCCTCTCTTGCAGGGAGGTTAGATAGTCATCTTGTTGTCAAACTGATGCAGCCTGGAAGCTGGTTAAGAAGCAGACCTAACCCAAGAGTCTGATTCAGCAGCTCTGGCCAGAACACAGAGACTCTCTGTTGGGATACCGCTGGACTAGATCAGTGGACTCCACAGTGGAGGGCAGAAGAAAAAAGACATCTTAATGTTTACATTTTATCCAAAGCTACAAAAGGAAGTAAACTTACTAATACTTGATGTCTAGTGAATCAGACGGTTTCCTGTCACATCTGAGATTTCACATAGGATCCTGCCAGCAGAGCAGGAGTCCTCCAACAATGAAGGCTGCAGCAGTATCTTCATTTATCTACATTAGCATGTTTCTATATGTTGCAGTTTATTGTGCCCCATTAAAGAAATGTATGGACTATATTACCTTAAATAACAGGATTGCAAATAGTAGTATCTTTACAATATTTTAAATGAAATGGGGAATAATCATGACGATCTTTTGTGTCACAGAGAGGTTTGTGGGTTATCTTGGGTCAAAATAATTAAAGCATAGTCAAACTTAAAGTTGGATATTCTTCTTTTACAAAAAGACATGTGTCCAATTATGCTGACCTCCTGTGATGATAAGTAGTTGTTAGTAATACTACTTTTGGTGGAAATTTCTGAAAAACTAAACACACTTTAACGTGTTCCATTTATATAGGTTTTAGTATGGGCCAGGCATTGTTCTGTTTTAAAGAGGTTAAGTCATTGACTCTTCAACTATCTTAGAAGATAGGGACTTCTAATTCCATTTTATAGATAAGGAAACGGAGGCACAGAAAGGTGAAGTGACTTCCCCAAGATCACTCAGTTAGTGAAAGAGTAGGGTTCAGATGAAGGCTTTTAGTTAACTAAACTAATTTACTCTAAAATGGGAAATCAGTTGCTTTTTGAAAGAAACTTGTGCTATGAAAAAATCATTTTGAAAACGATGGCTGAAAATGTTTCCATCATTAATGTTATTTTGATTGCCAAAGCTGTGTAAGTGTGTAAACTTTAAAAACCATAACATCATAAACTTAGAAATTTAATAATAGAATTTCAAAACTGATATAAAAATGAAGAGTTTCAGTGTATTTTGAACTATTTATTAAATGTATGAAAATACAGCAAGTTTTGATGTTGAGAAGAACAAATGATAGAGTAGGAAAAACTTACTAGCAAATTCTACAAAAACTTTCACATAATTGGTGGATGAGATTAAAAACAAGTTTCATGATTTGGTAAACCCAGCCAACAATGCATTTCCTCCCGTTTGGATGGATATATTTTTGAGAAGCATCTTTCACAGCAGTGGCAGTCATTAAAACGACATCAAACTTTCAAATCACTGTATCACTAAGTATTAAACTAAGATTTTAAAAAATAATAAATTACATTTCATTGCATTATTCTTAGTGAAGAAATGTTATCAATGGTGGCATCTTTTTAGTGACAGCAAATATTCTTTGTTCATATTAATAAAATACAGTAAAACAAAAAATATTGTTAAACGTTTACCTTCACATTATCTTTACACTTTTTCTCATTTTGTATATTTTATAATGTGTATCATATAGGTACCATAGTGTAGGTATATACCATATGAGTGAATATATAAAAATAACATGATATGTGCTCGAATAGTTGACTGAGGTGGGCATGTGGTCAGCCAAGTTCTGAGGCCACTGGATATGATGCCCTTCAAGGTCCATTCCCTTAGTTTGGGGTCTTTGATTCTCAGATAAATGCTCTGCTCTTCTTTGGTGGGTGATAAAACCTAAGTGCCAGAAAGACACTTCCCTCCAAGGCAGGTAGCACCTCATTATCTGGCTCACTGCCCAAATCCTATTCAAAAAGAAAAAAAAAAGGCTAAATAAAGACCCACATTTCTGAGCGAATCAGCTTGATTTAAGACTACCTGTGTTTTTTACAACACCCAATGCACTGTTGATGCTCAATAAATAACAAATCGTGATATTAATAATTAAGAATTGATGTTACTGCTCTCACGAAATGATTTGCAGAAGAATTATTCCCCATTCACCCATAAAGAAAAATGAGAGGTAGAGACAGAGCAATAGCTTTTAAGGAAATTTAGTTCCAGCTACTTTGTGTGGATGTGTTCACCAACCCCCTCCCCCTGCACCCCCACTGCCGACTTTGGTAAATCTAATGAATAAGTGAGCAAGATAGACCCAGAACCAGCCTAAGCTGCTTCTCCCCCATCCTTTTGTCTTCCTATCTGTAGGTGGGAATGCCTAGAATGTTGAATTGTATGATTTTAAAGTACTTGACAAATATTAATTAACTGGGGGTTGCTCTTTGTTTAAAGAGAGTTATGTCTAATATGTCTAATTGTGAACACGTCTCCAGTTATCTGCTCTTCTTTTTTTACTGTATTATCTAAAATGTGCAGTATCTGATTTGCTTGTACATTTACTTCAGGCTTTTTGAAATAGGTGGCAACCATGAAGAAAGAGACAGTCACCTTAATGACAAAAATCATAACTGCACAAGATTTATTTTTATGCTTACGTGTGTGCATGTTACCCGAACACACACACACACACACACACACACACACACACACACACACACACACACACGCACACACACACATACACACACAGAGATACCTTCTTTGTATTTGTAATCATCCCCTCTTTCAAGCTGTAGATTTTGACAATTATGATCACCTACACTGAACTGGACTTCATTCCTTCTGAACTAGGGGGATTGTTGATATTTGCTGTTTAAAAGCAAAAATCAGAAAAGCTCTCCAGAAAAATGAATTAATCCTCCTGCAAAAGTGAGTGTAATTAATCAAGGAAAACTAGCCACGCATGTCAACGGAGTCCAGAGAACTGGCTGAGCATTATTGATTCATTACCCACTGTGAACCCCTCCTCCACCCCATGTAGGAAGACAGGTGACATGTGGACAGCAGCCATACCTGACACTGGCAGCATGGGCCTGGAGACCAGATGGATTACAAACTGCGAGAGATGCTGGGCTCGTGTTTTGGCATAAGCAGTGCACACTGTTAATTAGGAGCACAGCTTTGAACAATGTCTTAAATAATTAGCCAGGGCAGGTATGTGCCTGTGCAGGGGCGGATTATAGATTTTTCTGTTGCTTAGAGAAGTTTTCTATAGCAACAAAGGAACAAAATGTAAATTAATCCCCAACTGCAGGATTTATTCTTATTATGCATTTCAAGGCAGGCTTCTCAATAAAACACCTACCAGAATCTCCTAGACATATTAGTAGTCTACAAATAATGATTTTGATGTCACTCTTAGCCTTGTCTCTGTACTGCTCATTAGCTTTTAGAAGCAGTGTCATATGGTAGAAATAGCAGACTTTCATGTCAAACAGACCTAAATTCAAATCCTGCCTTTATCATTTACTAGCTATGTTATACGCAACAGACCTTAAAATCCTCATCAGTAAGATAGCAATCATAGTGTCTGTTATGAGCTGAATTCTGTTCCCATCAAACTCATTTGTTGATGTCCTAACTCTCAGTACCTCAAAATGTGGCTGTGTTTGGAGATAAGGCCTTAAAGAGGTGGATAAGTTAGAATAAGGCTATTAGGGTTGGCTCTAATCCAATCTGACTGGTGTCCTTATAAGAAGAGGAAATTGGACACACAAAAGATACTCCTGGGATGAAAATGCACAGAGGGAAGATAATATGAAGAGGCGGCAAGAGGGTGGGCCATCTGCAAGCCAAGGAGAGAAGTCTGGAACAGATCCTTCCATTATGACCCTAAGAGGAAACCAACACTGCCAACACCTTGATCTTGGATTTCCAGCCTCCAGACCTGTGGGAAAATATATTTCTGTTGTTGAAGCCATCTAATCTGTGATATTTTGTAATGTCGGCTCTATAAACTAAGACAGTACTTGTTATAGGCTTATTGTACAGATAAATAATTTTGCATATAACATGGCATGTATTGTTATCTTGTAGATATTCAGTAAAAATTATCTCCCTTCTCTTCCTCACTGAAGAGATTGTCATATCCAGGATTCCTTAGCCGTACCTTTGTGAAAGCTGTTTGAAATTAGACTTCAAGCAGTATTGTCCTTTCTCTTGTGTCTAAGAGGTTGCTGTCAATGCAACTTCTTTATGGAGCTGTTAGCTACCTTATTTCTGTTCTGGATTTTTCCCTCTGTTTTTTTTTCAGTCCTAGCTCAAGGAGACAGTGCCTCCACTGGGATAGGATGCCTGAATAGGCAAATCTACCGTCTTCTGCCCCCTCAAAATCTACAAAGGAAAGGTTGCCTGCCATAGCTGTAAAGAGAGAGTGAGACTATCTCATTGTGAAACTGGTGGTGTTCTATATTTCTGCACTTTTTTTCATTGACATGAAGAGATGTTTGGATACCTATTAGCTTCACATTTTGTGCAAAGTCAAAATAGATGTCATCTCAGATACGAACACAAACATCTGTGATGTTCCCATTCCGACGTTTGGCTTTATAACCAGGTAAATTAGCACAACTCCATGGTCACAGCACTTCTTGCTTCAATTCCAGACAGAAACAGTTGGTGATTCACAGCCCTGTTGTTGCTGATGGCTCATGTCTAGCCCCTGGTCTGGGAAGGTTGTATGTGCCACTGACTGCTCTCCTCTTGGGCTGATGAGGGCAGAACTGTCATGATGACAGCATGGAACGTGAAATCTGAGCTGAGGTACAGTGGTTATTTTTAAGATGTTAAGGAGGTAAGGGATTCTTTGGGCATGGAATTTAGAAGTGTTCTCTTTCCTCTGTGGGTTAAGAAGCTCATTGGCTGCAAACATTTGTATATTCATTAATTTGACCAACATTTGCTGTATGCCTACCAACTGCAAGCCACTGAAATGCTCTCCAAGGAGCAGAATAACAATAACACTAACAATGTTTTATTATGTTCTAGGAGCTGTGTAGGCCCTTTACATATTATTAATTTTACTGATAATGTTTGTTGAAGGTCAGCTATGTAGCAGGAACAGTACTAAGCAATCTGCATGTACTATATTCTTTTAGTAACCTCATGAGGGAGGTACTCTTAATCCCATTTCACTGATGGGAAAGCTGAGTTTGAGATGACACTCAGGATCACATAGCTGGTATATGCTGAAGTCAAGAGTAAAACTCAGGTTGTTCTGTTCCCAAAGTCAATTCTTTCTTTATTGTTGCCCAAAAGATAGTTGAGAAAGAAATATTCTGTGATAGTTGAGGCCCCCTGTGTCCTGCACTCGGAAGTCACTCTTAAGAGAAACATTCTTCTTGTAAACAATGCTAGCTTTATTTCACCAAATTACGTGTCTGGTATGATTTTCAGACTATTGCCCTTGGTGCTTAAATCTCCACCCCACACTCTGCAATCAGTTTTTCACTGACATTTGAGAGCTATTCTTTCGGGTTAAGGCTGTGCCTTGTCATTTGCACCTTTATGTGAGTGTGTTTATCATGTCATATTCTCCTGAGGGTGCTA
>NW_006436298.1:47829746-47844488 GCF_000325575.1 Pteropus alecto
GGGTGATAGGGAACCAGGGCCATAGGATGTATAAGGTATGAGGTACAGACCCCTCCAGAGCAGATGAGCCCAAGCCTTTGGAGGGCCTAGCTGGTTTGTTATTGTGAGATGGGATTTCCTGAAACTAAAGGCCGCTCTTTTTCCAAATCTATCTCATCTCTAGCTGGATGATGGCATAAAGATGTTAGGGAGTAGAGAAGGTTAGGCTGCTTTGCGAATAAGAAAAAACTCCATTTCTCTGAAATTTACATCTAATCATGGTTATGTCTACCTACATGCAGCCCATTTGAATGGAAATATGACTCTGTGAAATCCATCTACTATCTAATATCTACTAATAACTGTTTATATCATGCTGACCATTTACAAAGTACTTTACAGGCATTATTTCATTTGATTATTGCAGCAAGTTCTGGGGTAGGTAATTGTCTTCTTTTCCTCTCTAAGGACATTGAGGCTCACAGAGTTAAAGGATTTGCCAAGGGTCACAGTGACAGCAAGTGGGGCATGTGTGGTGAAGCATACCTCATCTTCGGGCAAAGTCAGAGGTGCTTGGCCACATCAGGCTGCCTCCTTGACTTCACACTCGTTCTCCTTATAGGTACCTAAAAATATCGGGCTCCTAAATTACAGACCAGATTCAATAAACAAAAAGGCTGACAAGTCTTTCTATTCTTCCTGGTTATACACAGTCCGTCTGAAGCCGAAATTGTAAAAGAACTCCCTCTAATTTGGCTCTCGCCGTGGATGACTTTCAAGGACTTGCAGCTGGTGGAGAGCCAACTCTGCTGTTGAATTGGCTATAGTGGATGATATCGGAGCTCTGGCCAAATTCCTCAGATTGTGCGCCAGTGGGTTTGGTGTGATTTGCTTTCAGTGGCCAGGCCTGTGGCTTTTTTTTCCCTGGGATGACCCTGACCAACAGGTGTGGGAGTGCCTCCAGCTGGACGACTGTGAGATGCAGCTTACACCTTGAATTTCCCCTGTGGAATCAGGAGAAGTCACTCTGTGTGTCTTTGCTTGAGATCCCATCTTTGCTTGACTTCCTGCCCTTCGCAGACCTGCTTCTCTCGCCTCTAATCAGTGTCCTCTGGGAGGTCTTCCTCACTAAATTACTGGCACATAAATCCTTGGCTCTAATTTTGCTTCTAGGGAGCCTGACCTAAGATAAATGTTGTCACAAATTGTTTCAGAATCTTTTGGTGTTATTTTCATATCTTTGATTAAGCAGTTTCAATGTTTACTAGTTGCTGACCTTTAATTATTTAAAATCATCGAGCGTCTTTTCGCATCTCTAACATGCGAATACACCTACTTCTTAAAGCTGTGGTAGGGATTTTAATGAGATAAAATAGATAAAGCACATAATATAAGTGGAGTTCAGATATTATTACCGATTCTAATATTTTGTGTGGAAATTTCTCTAGTAACATTCTGGAAAACATTGTTGATAGAATGGGTCAGTCACAGAATAATTCTATAATAGTGCAGCTTTGTATCTCTGTAAATTTCATAGACTTAAGAGACAAAAGCTGTTTATAGCATGTAATCCAAGTGTCTCAGGATTTAGCAGCTGCTGCTTGCAAATGCAGTCACATCATATTAAACCCCAAACGTCAATAGCAGTGAGCAAACCCCCATTTGACTGGCTTCTTGTTGACTCGAGGAAGCCAGTCTTTTATAGAGCCCCACCATGGGGTGCTCACATATGTCCATGATTATTCCTCACCACTATTTGTTGAGTCCAGACTTATAGCTTTATGTCCCTTCGTGTACACAGAGTTGCTGATGCCATTCTGCCACTCTGCTCCTATTGGCACCACTGCTGCTTAGTGAGGATGGAGAGTCCCACACCCAATGTCATTTTCAAAATGGAGCGAAACCTCTGCACTTCAAGGCCTAAGATCCTCATTGTTTTTTTTTTTTTTTTTTTTTATTCCACTGGGATAGGTATGGCAATTCCGTGGTTGCTGGGTTGCTGATAGAATTCTGTCAGCTGCAGTTGACGGCGCCAGGGCTCTACGTGGCCAGGCCCAATAATTTGAGTATGTTCTGGTAAAGGTGGAAAGCCACTGCCCAAGCACGATGAATCAGGAATATCTCCATTGAGCCTCAAGGTCAGGGAACCTGTTGGCCATCACATCTGATGGCCACCAAATGAAGAGAATGCTCCTTTTTCTTATTGTGTATGTTTCTCTCTCTCTCTCTCAATCTCTCTCTCTCTGTCTCTGTCTCTGTGTGTGTGTGTGTGTGTGTGTGTGTTTAGGCATCAGAGGTGGAGGTAGAGTAAAGTAGAGAGTTGAGGAACCAGGAAAACTGGAAAGGACCCATAATGAGTTAACCAGAGTTAAAGAGTTCCAGAATTTTAATATATTTTCAATTAACACACAGAAGAACCCTTTGCTCCTCAGGACAAACACATGCTGTCAATCTCCTTTGGTAGCAATGGATTCTGGAAACTGCCACCACCTATATCCATAATCACCTGCATCTCCAAATTCAAGCAAGCCCTGTTGCCTGCTATTAGGGCAGAGATAATTACTATTTAAAACCACAAGTGACTGCAGCAGCTTCAGCCTGTAAGGAAGTAGCATAATTTCTCTCTGGAGTAAATAGCCTTTTATTTAGCAAAGATGAGGCCCCCAGGGCATGATTTGGAAGGAGGCATTGAAACAAAGAGATAGCTAAGCCAATCATCATAAAAAATAAACAAGGATTTTCTGGGGAGAAGAGCAGAGAAAGGAAAAGGGAGCAGGAGAAACTGGGGAGGATTAAGCCACAGAGTGGAAGGCCGTCAGTCTCAGTGAATGCAACACGGCTGACATCACCAACGGCCAGAACATGTTCAAAGACAGAGTTGTTTTGTGTTCCCTTTTAAGCTACTTGCTCTGTGATGGAAGGTAATCGCCCAAAGTGAGGTCTTGTGTGAGCGGTGTTTCTGAGAAATCAAGGCAAGAGCCTGTGTTTCAAATCTGAGTTACTAGAATGCAGAGCAAATAGAGCAGCCCTGAGATGGGCTATGAGAGAAGACTGAGAACTTTACTACGGAAAGGAGAAATCAGAGGGGTAGCCTTTGCGGATTCATAAACTATGTTGGAGCAGTCTAGATTTCCATTAACCGTGGGATAGGGGAGGGTGTCCACCAATTTTATGTAATTCGCAGAGGACAAGATGACCTCAACTGATATCTGGATGACAGTCTAACTACCCGCTTGTAATCTGACTTTCACCCACACTCAGCTGATGGGCGAATATAAACATGGCTGTATATTTCTGAATCCCAGTACATTTCTAGGTTTTTGCCCTCTACAAGACTCCTGAAATCCCAAATAAATCCCTGGATGCAAATGGCTTGAAGTGGAAGGAAAAGTCTGTAATTGATACAGAGAATAAGCAAGACTTGGAGTGTAATCATAAAGCAGCTTTATTTTGTCTCTCTCAACCACTGGATAAAAATTTTTAGGTTACCAAACACAATTTGTATTCAGAAAGTTCAGCCCATAAAATATCAACACTCCAAGCTTGATTCGAAGTGAAATCTTCTTCCTCTCCCAGTTAAGTCCCACCTGGGGAATGAGTGGAGACCGCAGAGGTGGGGTTCGAAGTCCTTTCTTCATGTTCCTCCCTTGCTAGAATCCGTTTCTGCCCTTCCCAGGCTAGATTAGAGTAGGGGAAGAAGAAGAATTAAATGGGGAACAGAAAGGTTCTCACATGACTGAAATTGTCTCATGGATTTATGGCCTGTGGTCCTGGGTTTGGTTTAAGTTAAGCTTTGGTTCTTTGGAGAACCCCATTACTGAGGGCCTTTTGTCTGAAGTTCCCTTGACCCAGGTGAAGGATCTCCATTATGGAGATTGCTTATTCCTTCTGCAGCCCCTAGATATCTGGCAATATCTGTAACTTCTCTCCACTAGGGTCTCACTGGACAGTACCAAAGCTGACCTCACATTCATTCTCAGTTATGCAACACACTTCTGCCCCATGGGAGGCAGTCACTCAGTTTCCCCCCTTAATCAACTCTGAGAGTATAGGCTGCCTCATGCAGCCACTTATTTTTTTCACTTCTTCATTTTCTCATTAAGTTTTAAGTGAAAGTCAGGCAACAGCCCATGTGTCCTCTACAGGCCTGTTGAAATCCTGATCATTAGGCTTGGGATGAATGGCAGGTGTCTCCCACCTTTCCAAACTAGGGGAACACAGGTTGCATAGCACAGTTCTCTTCAGGGAAAATCTATTCCCCAAGTCCTCTGAGTTCAGGTGTTTTTATGCCCTCAGAATAAATAAAAAGTCTTAGAGATGTCTCACCAATTCTTGTCACCAACTATGAAGTTTCTTTATGGAAATATAACACCACTTGGATTGTAATATGTTGACTTTGTGTTTTAGCTGAAATGTTCCTTCAGAAGACACACTGCTCTTATTTGTAATCCTGACTTTCCCTAGGACCACCCACCCATCAGACATGGCGGTTTATGTCTGAATTCCAATAGCATTATGCTTCAAGCCTTTTTTCCCTCAGGAAACTCTTCAATCCCATTAGCAATAAGTGGATACAAATGATTAAGAGGTCTACATCCCAGAAGTATTTGAGGCTCAGTGCTTGCTTCACCAAGCTTCCCTGTTACAATTAAGAACTGTGCGATGAAAGGACAGAAAACACTGAAGTGAAGGTATATTCAGATGTTTTTCTCCAACTGGTTTTTAAAATTTGTTCCTAAGTATGATATCATGAACTTCATGTGTTAGGATCTAGCCAGGGTTTGGACAAATAGTGTAAATCTATATAAGATTAGAGCAAGGTAGAAAGTGATTTTCATCCCTCTTTTGCTCTTCTTTCTCATCAAACTACCTGGAAAATACACACTGATTTTCATTTGGACTGAACTTTTCTTGTATCATGTAGTATAGTGGTCTGAACCTTTTTGGCATCAGGGACTGGTTCTCCTATGAGGATCTAATGCCTGATGATCTGAGGTGGAGCTGAGATGGTGATGCTAGCGCTGGGGAGTGGCTGCAAATACAGGTGAAGCTTCACTCGCTGGCCCACCGCTCACTTCCTGCTGTGTGGCCCGGTTCCTAACCGGCCATGGAGCAGTACCAGTCTGTGGCCTAGGGATTGAAGACCCCTGATGTAGTAGCTTCCATTTTGAAGTTTGGAATTCAGTTTAATGCTTGGCTTAGAAGTTATGTTCTGAAGGATGTGAGAGTTACATCACATTTCAAATTTATCTTGTGCGATGTGATACATGGAGATGTGATTGCTGGAACTGGTTGCCTACAGCTGAAGAACCATGAAAAGTACACTTAGAAATAGTGCCTGAGGTTTTGACAATAAGTATTACTGAGAGGTAGCTATTCTTCTAAATTGGCCTATTAGGTTGAGATTAATGAGGCAGGTGGTGAGTGTGTGTGTGTGTGTGTGTGTGTGTGTGTGTGTGTGTGTGTACACCATTCACTTACCCACTCACTCAATTATTTCCAGTGAGGTAACAGAAAGCAAAAGAAGTGGCCATAAGGGAAAAGAAGTGGATGACGGACACAGGAAACCTCTTGTTCCAGTCAGCTGTGCTAATTAGTAATGAGCATAATATTCAAATAATATTCTTTAAAAAAGAAAAGAAAAGAAAAGAAAAGGTCAGGCAACACAAAGAAAGCCAAAGAAGTGGACATAAGGGAAAAGAAGTGATCAACATGCCCAGATAACCTCCTGCTCCATTCAGCTGTGCTAATTAGTAATGAACATAATATTATATATATATTTAAAGGTCAGGCAGTATAGTTTAGTAAAACAAAGAAACGCCAAATAAAAATTTCCCTGCCATTTACTTGAAGTCTGAAGCTGTGGTTAGTTTTACCCCTACTTGTTAGCCATATGACTCTAAGTAATTTATAACCATTCTGAGCCTCATGTTTCTGCATCTATGAAATGGAGATAAACCTATCTATTGTGTTGAACTCTCATTTAAAGGATACATTATTCATGAAGTTCTCTGTCAACTACACAGTGGGACTCTGGTGTAAGGTGTTATAGCTAGGTGATAGGTGAGACGACTGCAGATGTGGAGAGATGACACTGCCACTTACTGGTTATGAATCAGGTTTTCAGTTTCAATTTGAGCATGTACCCACTGGCTGAATTGACACAGCACAAAGCCAAGGGCAGATTTGACGATGATTTCATTTAATTGATTGATGTGAACTACAAAACTGGGCTGTTCAGTCTGCAAAGTGTCTAGGCTGTAATGACCTGGCTGTCTACATTCATCAAACTAAGTGGACAATTAGCAAAACACCATTTGACTATGTGATGTATAGACAGTAATTGTGGTCATTTCTCAATTAAAAATCTCATCCAAAGTTGTGAATTGGTTGTCACATTTGTTTGTACTTCCAGCTCTGATTTTTTTCTTAAGACTATTTTATTTTTCCAACAGTCCCCAGGCATCTACAGTCTCTCCCTGGCACATTTTCCCTCCCAAATCTTCCCTCCTTCTGTAATCCTCATTTCAGCCAGTCTCAAGCTATCGGGGTTCACTCTGACTCCTGCTTCCTCCACACCTTCCACATTTCATCAGATACCAGACTCTATCAATTCTCTCTATGAAATATCTTGATCTCTTTCTCCTCCTCTCTAATTCTATATCCCTGTTATCCTACAATTTGATTGAGGCCCATCCTCTGATTACAAAAACCCTATAATTGGCCTTCTTTTTCAAGTATGACTTCATTCCAATCCATCCAATACATTAATGCTCTCATCTTGCTTTTGCTCTGCTCCAACCTCCCCTGGGGCATTTTCACTGCCTAAGGGATGGTGCCCGTATTCTTCTACCTGGCATTCTTAGCATGGCAAGGCCTGGCTCTAACCTGTCTTTCTAACTTTATCTTCTGCCACTCCCCTTCATGCACACTACTGAGCAGGCGATGCCTCATTCCCTGTATTGACTTAACGCCTTCCCAGGTGCTGTTCTGTGCTCACACAGGTCCCTTCTCCAGAAGTTTTCTCCCCTCATTTTAGCTCCCTAACTCCCACTCTAAAAGCTATCTCATTAATCTTCAAAAGCTATTCAAATATCACCCCCTCACTACCCTCTTTAAGACTCCAGTTTGGAAAGAATTTCTTCCTAATCTGCACTCTACCACATGTTCATAAGACTTGCCCTACTTTCTCTTCTTCAGGCTTTAGGTTCTTCCAATGAAGGATCGGTGCCAGAGTCATCTTTATATTCAACAGGGTCTACATCTCTTGCATATAATAGCTACTCCTTAAATAACTGTTGAAAAGATGAATATCTGTAAAGGAAACAGCTTTCCGATATATTTGTTTCTTACTTTCTTGTTTGGGAAGGAACTTCTTATTTGAATATTGTAAACTCATGTGCTGGAATATTTTTCTTTGAGACTATGCAACATGCTCCTATGACTTTCTTCTTTCTGAAAATGTAGGTTCTTTATCAGTGGTGTGTGATAATAATTATAGGAAAGAGGAAAGGATATTCTGGAAAGTACTTCACTGAAGAGAAAAATAAACATGAAAATTCTAACTATAAATGGAATAAACGATATGTTTGTTGAGAAGGACATCCTGAAAGGCAGTATTCCTCTAGAGCAGTGCTGATTTTAAGAGGGATAATAATAATTTAAAAAATAGCATCTTGGAATTTTATAGGAGAAACTGAACTTGAAGGAACTATAGAATAATCAAATCATTCAGAAACTGAGCCAGACTTTTCCTAGAATTCTGCAGCCTATTGGATTTGACAAGAGCGGTAGAAATGACTGTTGGACTGGAGACAAATTACGGGAACGATAACAGTTTCACCCTGAGGATAGATGGATGGTGTTTAAAAGACTATCACATCATATAGTTGGTGACCTGCTGTTGTTACTCCCCCATCACAGTGAGGAGTACGTTGGAAGAGAATATGGGCAAACCCAAACAGTACATTCTGATGCAAAGGATGGGTGAAGGATGCGGTAAGACTTGAAAATAGAGTCAGGATTTCATTTGGGCACCTTTTATAGAATAAACTAAAGTGACACTCGATAGTTTATTTTTAGGTTAATCAAAAGAGCCCAAAGTCATTAAAATGTACTGTGCTAGGAGAACTGAGTGAGAGCTTTCTGATGGTGCAATGTGATCAGTGACTGAAGGATATCCTGACAATGATCAATGCTCAATATATTACTTTACACATAGTAGCTGTTAGGTTAAATACTGTTGGGTCAAAAGCTAATATTATCTATTAAATATTCACAAAAGTTCTGATGTAATTCTGCCTAGAGACAGGAGGATGAGTACTGTGTAGAGCCACTATATGCCTCAGATTGTCCGGAACATCTATGGCGTTAAGTAATTTTACTATTTTGAATACATGTGTAAATGTAAAACTAAAGTGTCGTGACTAAGTTCACAACTCAAAAAAAAAAACTATGTTGGACTTTTGGTAGAGAAAATCTGGAGATTATAATTACTGAGGTGCATTCTTTTGGGGTAATTTATTTGGTTGTAACTGGTTTTATTATCTTACATAAATACTTTCTAAACGAAGATAGGGTTTTAGAGCCCTAATAGGACCAAATTTAATTTGATGGTCCTCCTTTCCCATCTTGCATCCTCTCCACTTATTAAATGCACAGGCTCAAGTTAAAAAGAAAATCAGAGTACCTACCAAGGGAAAGATAATATAAAGGTCAACAACTCCTTCTCATCCCCACTTTCAGTTGCTTTCCAATCTACTGATGTCGATCCTGTCAAGGTCACCATGACCTCCAGGTTGTTAGATCCATTGGCCAATTTTTGCTCTGTTTCTTACTTGACTTCTCAGCAGTACACGACACGATCGACGTTACTGACTCCTTGAACTATTTTCCTCATTTATCTTTCAGAACACTTGTTTTCCTCCTGCCTCACTGACTGATCCTCTTCATTCTCTTTGGATAGCTCATCCTCTTCACAGCTTTGAAACATTAGTGGGTCTCACAGCTCAGGCTTTAGACCCCTTCTCTAGCTATACTCACTCCCATTTCCATGACTCAAAACCATCTGCTGGCTGATGACTTCGAAATATCTACCTCTAGCCCCATCTTCTTCCTGAACTCCTGACTAGTATAAGCAACTGACAACCCCATATCTCCATTTGGATCCTAATAGACATAAACCAAATTATATGTCCTAAGCACAACTCCTAATCCACCTTTCTAAACCTGCTCCTCCCATAGACTTTTTCAGGTCAGTAAATGGTAACTCCAATCTTCTAATTGGCTGGGCCAGAATCACGAATGTCATATTTGACTCTTTTTTCTCATTTCTGTTCAGTCTCTCAGCAAACACTGTCAGCTTCTCCTTCAAAATATATGCAGAATTGAGCTTATTTCACTCCTCTTCCATCATCACTCTATGTCTGCCTTAGCTCCTCTACCATCTTTTCTTACACAGCAGCTATAGCTACCCGTTAAAGAGTAAATAAGATTATGTCAGTATTCAAAAGTGGCCTCCATCTCATTCAGTGTAAAAGCCAAAGTTCTTACTTACAAGGGCCTCCAGGGCCCAACACAGCCTGGATCCACGTTATGGCTCTCATTGTGCTTCTCTGTCATCCTGCTCCTTCTGAACTCCAGGCATGCTCCCTTCTCGGGGACTTTTAATATGTTTTTTGTTTTGCCTGAACAGTCTCACTTGAGATATTTTCATAGCTCATTCTTTTGGTCATGTCTTTGTCCCAAAGACTGTCACATCCTCAGGGAGGCCTGCCCTGACCTATCTAATTAAAAGTCCAATCCTCCTTACCCCCAGAATTTTGTCTCCTGTCCCTGCCTTATTTTTCTCTGAAACATTTATTACTATCTGATGCTGTATATATTTGATTTGTTTACTTGTTTATTGCCTATCTCCCTACCAGAATAGGAGCCCCATGGGGATAAGGACTTTTGTCGGTTTTGTTCACTCAATCTGTGTCCTCAGTGCCTAGCACAGTAAAAGCACTATATCAGTGTTTATTTAAATGAGGAAATGAATGAATATTTGGAAGAGAACAAGGACCACTCTCTTGAGGCATTGTGTTTTGACCTCCAGGACATTTCGATGCAACCTTGCATAGATTTTAGTTATACTGAATATTCTTTTGTCTTTTGTCCAAGAAGTAAATACAACATCTCTTGGATCTTTATCTAGATCATTATGGATATTACTGATAGAGATGATAGGCAAAGATTAAACCTGACAATATTGGTGGAATGACTAATAGAGAGAAGTATATAATGATGCCTGCTATATATGTTCAACATACGCTACAAACTATGTTTACTATAGGTATTAGAAAAGAAGTGAGAATTTCTTTTCAAAGATCTGACGATATGCCATTCAATAAAAAGAGTATGAAGAAAAGTATTTACTCATTTGCCCATTGTATGGCCCAGGGTACTTTGCCCATAACTCTATAACAACCCTTAATTATGGGTTTATACATTTGTCTTACCATTTGGACTGTGAGTTCCTCAACTGAAGGGTCTCTGTTAATTTTTATATGTACAAGTCATAACATAGTCTCTGGGACGTATATGATGGTATATTATTGGAACTGATATAGATTGCAATGGAAGTAACTCCCCCACTGGATGCATGACTATTGAATAAGCACTTACCGTGGTGGGGAAGGTTAAGTGGAAGCCTCTGAGACTCCCACTTTTCCCTGGCCAAGAATGTAAATCAAAATTAATAACACATCCTGGGGAAATGGCGAGATTAGTGCTGTCATTAAAGACTTAAAGTCTGCAAGGGTGTTCTCAATCATATCTCCATTTAATCCAAGAGCTTAGGTCCTGCCTAAACTGGATAGATCCTGGAGAAAGGCTATAGGCTAGCACAAACTCAGTCAGTAGTAGCCCTAATTGCCACTGCTGTGCTGGTCACATTTTCATGGCTGGAGGAAATTAATGAGGCCTTAGGTACATGGCATATGACCGTTGATTTGGCAAAAACATTCTTTTCTATTTCAACCAGAAAAGAGGATCAAGAATAATTCATATTCATATGGAACAGACAATAATATCCACTTACAGTTCTGTCCCAGGGCTATATTAAATCTCTTGCTATCTGTCATAATGTAATCTGAAAACATCTGGACTGCCTGGACATCCTGCAGGTTATGACATTGATCTTTCATATTGATGACATTGTGTTGGTTTGGCAGGGGAAGCAAGAGGTTGTTGGTATACTTGAGACCTTGGCAAAAACATGCTTTCTAGAAGTTGATAAACCCTATAAAATAAACCCTATGAAATTTCAGCGACCTACAATTTTAGTAAAGCTTTTTAGAGGTCCAATGGTCAGAGGCATCACAGGATGTCTCCTCCCAAGTAAAAGACAAATTATTGCATCTTGCATCCCCTACAATGAAGAAAGAAATACAGCACCTGGCAGAACTGTTTGGATTCTAGAGGAAGTACATTCCATAGAAATCCTGCTCTGGCTCATGTACTGAGTTACAGAGAAGCTGCTAACTTTGAGTCGGGACTGGAGCAGGAAAGGACTGTGTCCAGGTTGTGAAGCAAGCAGCTCTACTCTTTGGCTACTGGAGTTGGCTGTGTTGATGATGAGAAAAGATTCGGTGTGGAGTTTATGGCAAGACCCAGAGGGAGAATCATAATGTAGGCCCCGGGATTCTGGAACGAAGTCATGCTACCCCAGCAAAGAATTATACAGCTGTTTGGAGAACAGTTCCTGACATATTTTAGATTGTAGGGGCCCAGCAGCAGTACATCTTACAATGGAAAAGGTGAACCTAGGATTGAGCCCAAGCAGAACCAGAGGGCATGAATAAACTGCATGAGTAGGTGGCTTAGATCTGCTGTCACCTATAATGACTGTACCAGCATCCCCCTCCCAGCTCATATTTATGGCCATATGGGAGAGTCCCATATGACCAACTCAAAGAAGAGGAAAAAACCTGAACTTGATTTACAGAGGAGTCCAGTATATCAGTGTAAACAGAAAATGGATAGTAGCTGTATCATAGCCACACTAAAGGGTGACTTTGAAAGACAGCAATGAGTGAAACTTCAGAAAATCTTCTTAATAAGTGAAACTTCAAGTGGTGTATTCAGTCATCCACTATGTGTGGAAAAAGAAGTGGCTAATGGTCTGGTCAGCTGGTTAGGGACCTGGAAGGCAAAGAACTGAAAGATCAGAGGCAAAGAGGCCTTGAGTAGAGACGTGTGGATGGATATATGGGAATAAGCCCCAAGTGTGAAGATTTTTATATTACATGTTAACACACCTGAAATCATCCACCACAGAATAGGCCTGAATAACCAAATAGACAAAATGATTTAACTAGTTGATGTCATGTAGTTGTCATCATTGGCCACCATAGAATTGGCTCAATAGGCATAAGTGCAATGACTATGGTGGTAGAGATGGAAGCTACACATAGGCCTTAGAACCTGGGCTCCCAGTTATCAGGGCCTATCTAGCTACTATTCTTTCGATTGTCTAGACTGCCAGGAGCAGAGGTCAACATGGAACACCTGACATGGCACCACATTCCTCAAGGAGACCAGCCAGTTGGAGGCAAGTCTACTATATTAGGCCCCTTCTGTGCTGGAGCTATCAGAACTATCTTCTCAGGGACAGATACTTATTATACTTGTTCTTGTTATGGGTTTGCCTTTCCTTTCTTTAGGACCTTACTCAGCACTATTTAGGGGCTGCGAGAATGCTTGATATGCATACATGGAATCCCACACAACAGCATATGACCAGGAAATACCTTTACAATGAAGGAATTGTGGTAATGGCCTGTGGACCATGACCATGGGGTCCACTGATTATATCACAGACTTCATCATTCAGAAGGAATTGGCTTCATAGAGTTTGAAAATGGAAGGCCCACCTGGAGTGCCAGCTTGGAGGAAATATTTTGCAAGGACAAAATACCACCATTTCGAATGCATTATATGCACCAAATCAGAGACCTTTAAATGACACTATGTCCTTAATAGGAAAAATACAAGGATCCTGGGACCAAGGGTTGGAAGCAGGAGTGGCTCCACTTATCATCACTCTCAATGACTCACCTGGGGAAGCATTGCTTACCATCCCCACAACTTTGTTTTGGAGGGCTAAGGTCCTAAACCCCCAAAGGGGCACACTATTGCCAAGGGACACAGTAAGGGCCCCAATGAGCTACAAGCTGGGGTTGCTCTTGGCACTTTGAACTCCGCATGTTTAAAAGCCAGGAGGCAAGAAATAAGCCATGATCTTGGCAGGACAATTGTCCCTAATCCAGCAGATGGAAGTAGGACTGCTTTTACACATGGAGGAAGGGAGGAATACATGTGGAATTCAGACAATTTGCTTTGTCACCTCTTGGTACTTCTTTGCCTGATTATAACTATGGATGGACATGTGTAGCAAACCTGGCTTAAAAGAGTATGATTCATGGCTGCTCGGACCCCTCAGGAAAAAAAGTTTGGGTCACACTATCAGGTAAGCTACCAAGACCTGAGGAGGTGATAGGAAAAAAAGTTTGGGTCACACTATCAGGTAAGCTACCAAGACCTGAGGAGGTGATAGCTGAGGGTGAGGAAAAGTTAGAATAAAGAGCCGAGAAGGAACGTAATGGGCACTTATTGTAGCCCCAAGACCAAATGCGGTGACAGCAGCTATATTTTTTCCTATTAACCTCCTTCTTCAGAGTTTACTCTTAGGGAAAGGAATCAGAGCCCTGGATGGGTTGCTCCAGTACAGAAAGTTGTCGCAGAGTTTCATTTTTGCTTTCATTGTTTTTTGCCAATGTCATTATTAGTTGTCAAAAAGTTTTATTTTCATCTTATAGTTGATAGCATTTTTCTACATTTTCTTAGAGTTCTTAAATATAGTTCAGATCTATTTTTACTTGCCTTAAAACATTTAAGCTTCTAATTAAGCATATAAATGTTAAGAAGCATATGTAATTATCATAAACACTTAAATGTAGCTTATTAAATTCAAAAGAGGTGACTTGTATAATCTTAGGCATTGTAAAAATTGTAAGCCTAATTTAAAAATGGTTAAATAAATATCCGAAACGAATACCATTCTTAAAAATAGTCATTACTTGTCTTTCACAGTCAGTATCAACATTATAAATGGTAGCTGTGAATTTCAGGTGATTGCTGCATGCTTTCTTATTCATTGATTAGAGTGATTATGTAAAACCCAAATCCACCTGAAATCTAATGGAGCTTGTTTATGCAAGTGAC
Source organism: Pteropus alecto (assembly GCF_000325575.1). Lineage (NCBI taxonomy): Eukaryota > Metazoa > Chordata > Mammalia > Chiroptera > Pteropodidae > Pteropus > Pteropus alecto. The sequence continues at coordinate 47,843,991 of NW_006436298.1, forward strand.
AATTTATGTTTGTTCAGCTCTTTACCAACTTTTTAAAAATAATATATCATTTGCGATGCACTGAAAACTGAGTTAATTAAGGCATATATCATTTTTCCTGTCAAAAACTGAAGCTCAGAGAGACTTGGTGATTTATCCTATTCACACAGTATTAAGTATTATAGTTGCCTTTTGAAATTTGGGTTATGTTGCTCCAAATTCCATTCTTCTCCCAATACTTTAAGTGACTTCCCCTTCAAAGTGATATCCATGAAGTTTTCCAGGCAAAACACACAATGAAGTCATGACAAGAAGGATTAATTCTTTTATTTATAATGTTCAGCGGTTTTCTATACTATTAAGAAAACTGCAGCATACTCTTGACATTTTTCCAGGTAAGTAACCTGCATTAGATGTTCTACTACTGGCTGTGATGCAGCCACTGCCCATGTTGATGTTTCCTAGTTTTAAAAATGATCTTTAATTATCCAAAATATAAATAAAATGGAGAAATAGGGA
>NW_006436298.1:47844501-47850940 GCF_000325575.1 Pteropus alecto
TAACTTTCAAATTGACATTCCAAATGAAATGAAATGGTTTTCCACACACATTTGGGTTTATGTTCTGTGATAAGCAGCAGACCGGTGTTGAGCTTCATGCTGTTTTTCTGAAGCTCCTTTATTTATTTTTCATTAATCTGCCTCCCTTGTGTGCCTGGTGCTCAGTAATCTGCTCATCTCTAGCATGATCTATACTATAATCCATTGCTTCTCCCTCCATGCATTTTAATGAAGCAATTTTTGCCTCCTTTACATAACTGCTGTCCTGATTTCATACTACAACATCACTTATTGTCACATCATTGAAAGCAAATCATTAAGGGAATATCTCAAAATGGGATAGATACGGATTTTGATTCCCCCCCGCCCCTTTTTTTAAAAGAGAACTTTGGGGACTCAGCAGCGTTTTCATCATTTCATTTTCAATAGATGCTCAGGGTTGGAAATAGATATCCCCTGGATACCAATCCCAGTGGGAAAAACATCGGCAACCTGAATCTGTCTCCCACAGCTCCTGGCTTCCTCTCTCCCCTTCATGCTCCATCTCTTGGCTGGGTGCTCTAAATTCCTACCCCCTGCCATGGGCCACCCTTCTGGGATAGATTTATTGCAAAACCCTAGAAGAACTGTGTAGGAAGTGCTTGCCCAATGTTGCTGTTTGGTTTCTGTCTTCCTGCTAGCGTGTCTCACTCCTCTGTTTCCTGGCCACTGGCCAGGGCCTGGACCTTCTGCTGTGCTCTGCCCACAGGCGTTTGCACATTCCAGGCCTGTGTTTGTCTGCCTGGCTTCTGACCTTTGCTGTCTGTGTGAGGTCTGATTCAAGGCCTGGTTCCGACTCTAGTGTCCTGGCTAACGTCCCTCCCCTGGCTGTTCTCAGGGAACCAGGGTGCTTCTCATTCTGGACTTCTGCTTCCACATCTTGCCTCAGCCTGCACCTGTTGCTTGTCTCTTCCCTCCCTTCCCAATCTTGTCTTAGATTTCTGGGTTATTCGTCTTTCAACAACCAGCTATTAAGTGCCTAATGTGTGTTGTTGATAAAAGCTAAATAAGACATAGATCCTGCCCACACCAACTGGAGGATAAATAGACCCCAAAAGGGACAGATCTAGATTTTGTGGAACCTGAAGCTTATACAAATTTGGGGGCCCTCATCAAGAAAAAGAGTGCAAAATTCCAAATACACATTTAGGAAAGAGCCTTGGAAAGGGTTTATGTGAGCAAGGGCCCTGAAGCTTCATTAATTCCACAGTGAATTCACCTGTGTGGATAAATAATTTTTAAAAGGGGTCAAATTCTGGAGTAGAAATATGCAGGGAGTGTTATGAAGGCACCGAGGAAAGGCAGCTAACCCACCCCTGGGTGGCTTCCTGGGGGAGGTTACTTCTAATCAGTTTAAGGGCCGAGGACTAGATGAAGAAGAGGGGGAAGGAGAAAAAGGCAGGCAGAGCATTCGAAGCAGAGGGTCCAGCATATTGGCAGAGACTACAATAGTGAGTCTTGGGCACTTCCAGTGGTACTATTTTGCTGAAGTGTGAAAGATGTAACAGGTAGAATGAAACAGCGATATTGTAGGACATTGAGGCTAGAACCCTGTGCATGGCACAGTAAAAACCTTGGATTTTATCCCGTTGTTTAGATTCTCATCTCAGGCAAAACACTCTGGCAGGAAAACGTGCAAATGTGGATATCAGTTAGGAGATGTGGTGGTTGTTCAGGCAGGAGGTGACAAGTTAAGAACTAAAGTCATAAAAGCAGGAACAGAAAGAAGAGATGAATCAAGGGATACGTAAAAGATTAGATGTTGGGCTGACGAAGAGTAGAGGAGCCTCTGGGCTTTCTAACTTGGGACAGTGAATGGATGATAGGACCATCAAACGAAAAATGGGGTAGAGAAGGAAGATGACTTAAAGGGAGACAAGATGTTTAGTTTTAGGATAAATCAGTGGAGGTATTCTTGTAGAAAAATGATACCTGAGTCTGAGGCTGGGGGAGAAAAATGGGCACTAGGTGCAGATTAAAGAAGCATCAGTGTATAGGCAGTAATTGAAAGCAAAGGAATGAATTAACTAACCCAGGGAGGTGTGGAGAGAAAGAAATGCAAGAAACGGAGATGGGAACCTGGGAAGGGAGCTTGGGAAAGTGTTGGAACAAACCATAGGGAGGTCAGGAGAGGCCAGTGTCACAGCAGCCAAAAGAGTAAAAAGGTCAACATGCCAAATGCTGCAGTCTTGCAATAAAAAGACTGAAAATGTGTATTGGGTTTGTCAGTAGAAAGTAATTGGAGATGAGGATGAGAATAGTGATGGGAGTAAGCCAGATTTCAATAGGCTGAGGATTGGATGAAAAGTGAGAAAGGAGTGATGAGTGTGGGGCACTGTAAGGACATTTTTCGATGAGAAGGAGTTAAAAGGTATTAAGCATGAGCTCCAGAGATGAGAGATACTTGAGTGTTTTTCTTTGTAAGATGGGAGATGCTTGAGCTTTTTATAGTAAGAGAGGTTGAATATTCAGAAGATGAGATAGAATGTGAGATGGAGCAAGGTCCTGTTATCTGTGACCATGTTGGCCTGTTTTCCCTGGGAACTCCAACTCTTGATCCTATTGCTCCTAGAAGATGAAACTGAAAGATGACAAGAACAGATCTGGTTGATTGGTCTTCACATCTTTTATGTTTTTTGTCAACTCTGAGGTTCGGTGATTGATTTATTGATGGCTCAAAGAAACATAAGTGCATCTGTTGGCCTACAGTAGTCTTGCATCAGGTTACCATGGAATGAGAACAGGGGAAAGGATAAAAGGAGGTGGAAAGGAATTATCCTTACCCTCTAACATCCCTCTCCTTTCTATAATCCTCTTGCCCTCACTGACTTGCCTGGCAGACAGTTATTTTCTTCGAAGGGAATGGCATTCTTTGGGGGAAGAAAAAGATCAGGTAATGGTGTGTTTGCTCTTGCTCCTGGAAACCTGTGATTTTAGGCCATTATTAAAACTGCTAGTATCCATTCTAGAGGCAAAGGAGATCAAAAGCTATGTCCCAGAGGCCAGCTCAAAGCTGTGAAACAGATCCCATTTGCTAGCAGCTGAGAGCAGAGAAAAGTTGGGCACTGACAATAAACCTGAAAATGCTTTATAAACCAGAACATACTCTACAAATGCAAGTTATTACCATCCTTTCTCAAAGCTGTTTGCAGAAATATTTGCCTGAAGACCTCATAGTACTCAAAATAAAACAACAGTAATACAGAGGCAATTGTGTTCCTTTATAAGCATATGTTTTATTGCAGCATAGGAAACTAAACCTCATTTTCTGCTTAGTGCCCACTTGACAGACTTGGTGGAATACAATGTCTCCTACCATCTCTCACTGCTGCAGAGTATGTGCTGAAGCAGACCTGTTATGAGTAACCACAACACAAAATGAAAAGCACTTCGCTGCCATGCCTCCTTGACTACTGTGCGAACGATTAACATCCAATAAAAAACACAGCACCAAAACCCAATTAGCATTCGTGTTAAAAAGATGTTCACCCATTTCAGGGAGAAAAAAAAATACTACATAGTTATAATCAGGGAAATGATGAGCTATGGGCAAATAAAAAAATAAAAAATAATTAGGATTCATGGTGGGTAATACATTTACCATTAGTGCTCAGAGATGCACTGAAATTAAAACAGGAACATTAAAAAAAGAAGAAGAAGAAAACAAACAGGAACATTATCTTGTGTGATCTAATTTTCAGAGACAAGAGAGTCCAAATGCAATCATTCTTTCCCAAACCCAATCATCCATATCTTACTTATTGATACCTGGGTATGTATGAAAATGACTTTATTTCTCTAACTCAAGGCTTTATTTCTGGTTAAAACACAAATTCCTGGCAAAGGTTGTATTAAAAAATTCTCGTCATTATCTCTAAAAGTGAATGAATTTCTGGTCTTCTCTGTGAAGTAGGAGGATGTTGGTTCCTAAGTTGGGGTGGGAGAGAGAGAGGCGAGGGAAAGGGCAGCCTAGGATTCTATTCACAGTTGGTGTGAGGCATTACGGCAGAAGTGATGGTAATTTACCCAATATCCATTCTTCTCTGTGGTACCAGAGCCCCAATTTTCATTTGGGTAGACATGTATCCAGTAAAAGACCATGTTTCTAAATTTCTCCCTACCTCACTTCTTGCATCTAGGGGCGGCCAATAAGGTATAGGCAGTTTTTTTTAGCAGAACTTCCAAGAACATTCCTTACAAGAGGGACAGGCCTCTTAGGAGCATGTTTTTAGCCTTCCCACTTCCTTTATCCTTCTTTCTGCTAGGAATGCAGATATGATGGCCTACAAAGGGCTGGTACTCTGGCAACCATCTTGTTAGCATGAGGATAAGAGACAGCACTGCCAGAGCAGAGAGCTGATAGGAACTTGGGTTCCTAGTGACAATAGGGAGTTCCTACACCAGCCCTGGACTGCTCACCTTTGGGTTTCTTATTATGCAAGAGAGAAATCATAGTTAAATCACTTTTTTTCAGGTCTCTGCTATTCACAGTTGAACTAAATTGCTAACTGATACAGATGTAGATATGTTTTATAGTAAACACACACACACACACACACACACACACACACACACACACACACACACACTAAAATAAAATAAAACAAAATTAAAAAACCCTGGGCAGAGTTCTATGTCAACTTCTGGACCCCACAACTGAAGATGGATATGAGTAACTTGGTAAATTTTCAGAGGAGACCCCCTCCACACATACACAAATGCATTACCTTATCCAAATACATTTATCAGGCATGTGATTACCTATAATATTTTACTGACTTTCATGATGGAAATATTTCTTGGTTTTAAGCAGTTCACAATTTGTGATAGATCAAGCAGATACAAGCATGATAAAATGTTTGAAAAACAGTAGCTGCAAAGACAAGTTAAAGAGACTAGACATATTTGGAGAGAATATAAATAGTGATATAGAATGTCTATCCAAAAGGATTATTGCACAAAGAATTTTGACCTGGCAGTTCCCATATCATGTGACGACCAAACAAGTAGGAATGATACTGATAGAAAGGATATTAAGTGAAATGGGAACTCAGAGGTGGATTTACCAAGAAGCCAAAGAAGCTTGCCCTTCAGGGCCCTTCATTTTGCATGGTCCCCTTCCAAGGTCTCAGGGGATACCCTAGACATATGTTCACATGTTTTATTTTTAAAAATTGCAAAGTAATACATTTTAACCATAATCAGTTCAGATCACTGTTTCTTTCCAGTTTGACTTTCCTTGTGACACACTTTCTCTTGCGTTGAATGGGGGTGGGACATCTGAGGCATCTCTGAGATCCAAATAAGAGGAAGTTGAGCTAAGGATGCCTTAATTTGCATTTAGTAGGACACAGATACTTCATATATATAGGTGGAATAATACAATCATTGTCCTTTTTGTGACCAGGTTATTTCACTTAGCATGTCTTCAAGATGAATTCTTGCTGTAGCATGTGTCAGCATCTTCCTTTTTAATGATGAATAATAATCCTTTATGTGGATATGCCACATTTTGTGTATCTGTTCATCTTTCACTGGACACTTCGGTTGCTTCTACCTTTTGACCTAGTGAATAATGCTGCTACAAACATGAGTGTACAAATATCTCTTCAATAACCGGCTTTCAATTCTTTTGGTTATATCTGATGTGTAAAATTTTAAGTGAAGAATTAGGTTCTCACTGATGTCTAGTTAAAATGAAGATTCTCACTGATAAGAATTTTTTAAAATAATGCAATATATGCAGTCATAAACACGCCGCATATATTGTCTTTTTTCTTTTTGATAGGAGTTGTACAACATAGAACCTAACAGAATTTCTGTACTTATAGGCACAAAAGTATTTCTGTACTTATAGTACCTACAGCAGTACTACAAAACATTGATATCCATGTGTAAAGTCACATTTTATGCATTCCAGCTATCAAAAAAAATATTTTTGATCAACTATATTAGAGGAAAGACTGATCGATCTTTCTATTTTTCCTATAGGAAATGTTATAAAATCATTCCTATGAAGAGGTGATTAAATATTATGCAACCAATAAATGTAGAAAACAAGTACAATAGAGGTGGATCTGGCAGTTAATGAATAAAACATTTTTCTGGATTTTACGGTGTTTGTGATCTTTGTCAGTTTAAAAAAAACTTATAATATGTTATGACTTCTTATCTCCTTCTAAATATATATTCACATTCTTATCTGATTTTATGCGTGTACTATTGTGTTCATTTTCTTAAAGAAGGCCCCCAAATTGTATATGTTTTGGGCCCCACAAAACCTGGCTCTGCCCCTCTTGGGGTTTCACAGACTTCCTCAGTGCTTTGACTCAGGAGGTCTCAGTTTCTTTACCTCCTTCCCACTATATATCCCAGCTTCTTGTGTCCTGGTGCATTGTGT
>NW_006436298.1:47850980-47885546 GCF_000325575.1 Pteropus alecto
GGAATGTCCACTTGAGGTATTCAGGTCCAGATTGAACAACGCCGGTTGCACTGATGGGCACTCAGTCACAGGGTGCTAGGTGCCGAAAAGTGGACTCCTCTATTCCAACCACCAGAATGATCCATGGGGAGGGCTCTGGGCATAGGTTAAGGGAGTTCATGCCTAATTGACAGTTAGGCAGTTAGTGGTAATGACTTGGCTCCCGTGAGCTTCTGTGAACGTGTAGTTATCTTTCAGTTTTTGGGCAACTTCTTCAGGATAGGTTCATGGGCTTCTTCACCATCCTCCCTCCACACCCTTGTCCAAGATCTGTGATTTCTTTTTAGTCTGGAGGAAATCTCACTGCTTTCTTTGAGTTTTTGTCAGAGGGACTCCTTCTCTTCTGAACATTTTTTCCTGTTATTCTTTCAGTATAGATTTTAATGGCTCCTCAAAAGTACACCCTAAAATTGTTAACAGCTAAAAATAGAATTCTCTTTTCCTGAGGTGACAGGAGGGGATGTTAATCTTAAAGTCCTACGAGGTGAATAAGAGAAAACATTTGTATTCTATCCCTTTAAATCAGTAAAGCAAGGGAAGACATATCACACAGTTAAGTTGTCATATTAAAAGAGCTTCACTATGATTATCCTGGCACATAAATGATAAGGATTAATAGAATTTTAGAATTGAAGTGGGCTTAGTGATTCTCTTGTCAACCCCTATAATTTTGTGGATGAAGCACATAAAATCCCTACAGGGTAAACGATGCTGCTGAAGTCATGGCCCTGTGAGCCACAGAGCCAGGCCCCGCTCCAGACGGCTTAGTCCCCAGCCCAGTGTGTTTTCTCTCTGTCACATTCACATCACATGTGGTGAGAAAGTTTTAGATAGAGTTGTTGAATGCCAAGTTAATTCTATTTTATGAAAATGGATTTAGAAATTTTTGCTAGAGGTTAAAAAAATTGAGTAAATTCTCATTTACTTGAGTTGGCTTGAGTATATGCCCTTCCTGGAGGCTTCAGAAAAGGCTGGATGAATTTTCAAGATCCTTTTAGCCTTAATAGTGTATGATTTTCATTCATCTAGCCTTTAAAGCAAGAATTTCTTGAGGCACCTTCTATAAACAAAGCATCATATTGTGTACACAGAATAAAATAATGGGATAAAAAATGGAATGTAAAACACAGAGCTCTCTGGTGCGGTCAGATCCCTGCCATTTAGATGCCTAAGCAAAGACACAGGCTGTCCAAGGTATAAACTGGATGTAGCCAGTGACCGAGTGAAATGTTTGTTGGCCAAAACTGCTGTGTTCTCTGCAATGGAGGTGAACTAGATACCCAAATACAATGGGTTTGGGTCGGCTGAAAATCATAACTACTCTAAAGATACAATGTGGATGAACCTCAAAAACATTATACTAAATAAAAGAAGCCAGATACAAATGGTCATATATTGTATGATTTCATTCATATCAATAAATATCTAGAAAAATGTGCATCCCCAAAAAAACAGCAATCTACTTTCTGTCTCTATGGATGTACATTTTTCTGGATATTTATATAAATGAAATCATACGATATGTGACCATTTGTGTCTGGCTTCTTTTATTTAATATAAATGTTTTTGAGGTTCATCTACATTGCATCTTTAGAGTAGTTATCATTTGATACACTACTTCTGATGGGCCACAGGAAGAGTCAAAATTAATCATATGTATTTATCTCAGCTTTGGAAAGAGAAGACTTAAGTTTCAGCTCATTTCTCCAAGTACTTCTCTTCCTATGCTATATTCTTTATCTTCATTCGAAATGGGCGTGGCTTGTTTTTGCCAACTCAGTCTCCACACCCCTGGTAACAGCTCCTGATTTTGTCTCTCCCCAGCACAATCTTTGAAGTTCAGGTAATGCTGACCTAACCTCCTCATTTCTGGAGTGGGCACTGATTTCAGGCTGTCCAATAGGGTTTTCATTCCCTTGGCCACAGTTCAAGAGGGACACATATTCCAGTTGCAAGGTCCCATCTTGGAACTACAGAAATGTGTTTCCTTTTTGTTGAACTTGAAGCTGGAAGGCGTAAGCCTGAAAAGAAAGCAGAAAGAAAAGAAGGTGTTAGAGAGCCGAATCCTGGGGACATTGTTGAGCCACTTTGTCCAGGCATGTTTAATTAGTTACAAGCCTGGTTTTTTCTTTCCTTTTCTTACAGCAGTTTGAGTTGGATTTCTGTCACTTATAGCCTGTCACTGCAAGGCACCGACATGACCATGCTCACCTAGGGCTGGGGCAGTGTGGTTGAGGACATTCTATCTCAATACTCAGGAAAAGTCTTAGTTATCTTCAAAGTGAGGCCTCTCATACTCTCTGTCTACTCAGCTTGTCTGGGCAGTACTTTCCTCTGTTACAGACATAGTGGGAAAGTAAAATACTATTTGAGGTTTTGATATTTACCAATCTACCTATTTATACCTTGAATCTTTTTAGCATTTTTTAGTATTTTTAGTGTAAGTTTATATGAAAGGAGAAAAAAGTCTAAACTTTCTCTTTGGTTTCATGACATTAGATCCTTAGTAGAAATATTCTTTGGTTCAGTAGATTGAAGGATAGAATTTCATTCAATGGCATAGAAAAAAATGTAGGTCATTTTACCAATAAAAACCTTGAGGAATAACTTTTTTTTATCATCAAAGTCTTTCTGATGCAAGTTATCATAAGTACAGCAAACAGATAAAAATAGCCTTCAAAAATTAGAGTGGCTTTTTTTCTCAGTCTTTTTAGATTCTCATGTTTCACACTAACAAAGATGGTACCTTTTCATATTCCCTAAAAACATTCTCCTTTCCAACATGACTCAAGATTTTAAGATAAACTCTCAACTAAAATTTGGTAACAAATAACAAGGAAAGATGTTTCTTTTCATTTTCTCTTTTGCTTTAATTGAAAAGAAGATAAATTATAGAGGAATAGACCTAAGGGCGTATTCTTTTAGTCAAGGATTTCTCTTTTTATTGCAGAGATTCACCTCATCTTTGGACCTTTCGTGAAGAGCACCAGAAATGAAATGGCTTCATCAAAAGATATCTTGGCATGTAGAAGTTAATGAATCAATTTCTTTAGAAATTTAGATTTTGTACATTTATAAAGCCCTTAATAATCTAGTTGTATATTGTTATGGGTTGAACTGTGTCCTTCAAAAAGTTATGTTGAAATCCTAACCCCTACTACCTTAGAATGTGAACTTATTTAAAAATAGGGCCATTGCACATACAGTTAGTTAAGATGAAGTCATATTGAAGTAGGATAGGCCCATAATCCAATATAGTTGGTGTTCTTATAAGAAGACAGCCATATGAAGATAGTGACACTGACACAAAATGAGAATACCATGTGACAATGAAGGCAGACATTAGGATTATGCAGATGTAAACCAAGGAACACTGAAGATTGCTAGCGAACCACCAGAAACAAGGGAAAGGTAAAGAAAAATGTCTTTATGGATTTCAGGGGGAGCATGGCCCTGCTGACACCTTGATTTCAGACTTCTGACCACGAGAACTGTGAGGCAATAAGTTTCTGTTATTCAAAGCCACCCAATTTATGATATATTGTTATAGCAGTGCTAGGAAACTAATACATAATTATATTTTAATAAAATTATATTTTATATAATAATTTTTTACAATGACGAAAAGAAAGGCTATATAAGACCCCTACCGATATCCATATCGGGAGGCCTCAAGCTCTTTGCCACATCTGCTGTGAGGATGAAGACCATCTTAAGCAATCAGACTGTTGATATTCCAGAGAATGTCGACTTCACTCTGAAGGGACTCACAGTTATTGAGAAGGGTCCCAGAGGAAACCCATGGAGGGACTTTAATCACATCAATATAGAAGTCAGTCTCCTTGGAAAGAAAAACTAGAGACTCTGGGTTGACAAATGGGGGATTTTTAGTCAGTTCTGGCTACTAGAACAGAATACTATACAGTGGGTGGCTTATAAACAACAGAAACTTATTTCTCACATTTCTGGAGGCTGGAACATCCAAGATCAAGGCACTGGCAGATTCAGCATCTGGTGAGAACCTGTTTCCTGCTTCGTAGATGGCTGTCTTCTTGTTGTGTCCTCACATGGCAGGAGGGGCGAGTAGGCTCCCATTTATGAGAGAAGAGGGTGTTCAAAAATGTGAGGCAGCCCACCTCCAGTGCCACCACATTGGGGATTTGGTTTCAACACATTTAGGGGCAACGCAAACATTCACTCTATAGCAGTAGGGAAATAAAAAGGAGCTGTCTGCAGTTTGGACTGTCTGTGGTCATGTACAGAACATGATCAAGGGTGAGATACTGGGCTTCTGTTACAAGGTGAGGTCCATGTAGTCACATCTCCAATCAGCATCATTGTCCAGTAGAATGGGTCTATTGTTGAAATCCTGAATTTCTTGTGTAAAAAATGCATTCATAGGGTTCGAATGAGGCCAAGCATTGCTTGTTCAGTATTTCGAGCCCAGAGAGAAGTTAAGTCTTGAAGGAAATAACATTAAATTTGTATCAAATTTAGCTGCTTTGATTCAGCTGCTTTGATTCAGCCACACCAGTCAAAAGCAAGGATATCAGAAAAATTGTGGATGGTGTATGTGTCTGAAAAAGGAACAGTGCAGCAGGCTGATGACTAAGATCTAACAGTTTTCTAGTACGGAAACAACAAGGTGCTAGAGATTCCTAAGACTAATTTGTGTTATTTTAAGGATGCAAGAAAATAAGATAAAATATCTTCTATTGATTTAGGACTTAGAGAGAGAGAAAGACAGAGAGACAGAGAGACAGAGAGACAGATAGAGACACCCAGATAGATCACTTGGCAATATTATGAACCATGATTATTTAAAAAAAAAAAAAATTATAATAGAACTCAAAAAGCCCTGAGAGCATGTTTGGAAGCAGGTGGTGTCCTGTACAACGCTGCTTTTTTGCACTGAGCCCAGCTCCTTCTTAAACCCAGAGGTTCTCAAACTCCTATGTACGAACTCTAGATGAGATCTCTGCATTTCCTCCCTCTCTTCCCTTTTCCCCTACTTCCCCTTGCTCCATTAAAAAAAAAATTCTATAAAACCATGAAATATGTTTTATGAAAACACTGGGAACCTTTAGATAGGACATCAATAATAGAACTGTTTTATTTTTAATGTGGTTGTTCTATTATTTTTGCCAAACCATGAAATAATCCAAACACACAAGAATCCAGACTGCCAGCCACTTGGAGAATATCCCCAACTTGTAGCCATCCCTGTGTGGCACCTTGAGAATTGCCATGGTAATTATCTAGTGCCATGGATCTAAACCCTGGCCACACATTAATATGACCTGGAAAGATTTCAAAGCCTTCTCATTCCAGACCAATTAAATCAGAAACTCTAGGGAGAAGGCCTAGGCATCAGTAATTTGTAAAAGATCCTTAGATGATTCTAACATGCGGCCAAGATTGAGAACCAGTGGCTTAACGTGTTGTGTTACTGTTGGAGTCCGAACACTCTGATAATGAGAGGCAGAAGTGAGCACCCATCTCTGACCCTTATAGCCCTCTGCTTTTTGTTTGATTGGAGTTATATAAAACCTGAGTGGAACTAAGACTAAGCCTGGTAATTGTCATGGCAATGCCCTAGATTTTTCTATCAAATCCAATCTTATTTAGGATGGGAGATGCAGGAGTGACTCTGGTGATGTTAAAATATTTCTGCTCCTGTTTAGAATATTCAGCATTAAATTGAACAGTTTTTCCATAAAATTTCAAACACTAAAACTTTTGAGAACACCAGATCTCACCTGAATCAAAAAAATTTATCATTAATTATAAAGTGTGCTTTATCACAGGGAATTGTCTAGGCAATCAGCATCGTGTATAGCCTTTAATGCCTCCTGTCTGCTGAATGTGAGTTGTGCATATTGATAAAAAATTTGCAAATATCTTTGCTTATGCTCCATCACTTCCTTCTTTGATTGAATATGAAATAAATGGGATTTGAAAATCATAGAGCTAGCAAGGACCTGTACAAACCATTTTATCTAGTCCTCTGACTTTACATTTAGATGCCGAATTCACTATGAGAGTCAGGCTACTAGGGTCTTTTGTTAAATTCATGAATATTCCAGCATGGACTACTGGAACATCCTTCTAAGGAGGCTCCCTCCTTCTTGTCCCCCACCTTTTTCCCCCATATTGTGTTTAGAGTGATTGTTCTAAACACAAATCCAATCAAGTTACACCCTTCCTTGCTTAACATTCTTTCATGTTTGCCTCAGGTTCAAATTCAAATTCCTTAGCCTCACCTACAGTCATCTGAGAATTGATCTGACCCTGTCGCCCTCTGTAGATTCATCTCCTAGAGCTCGCATTTCTCACTTACCAGGGATTGAAATGGTCGAAATGCAGTTCTCCAAATGTCCTATCTGCCACCATACCTTTGCACATGCTGTTTTTACCCTCTATGATGCTCTCTCTCCCCCTATGTAAGGAGACCCTTCCTTTATTCTCCCATTTGGTTAGTTCATATCAGGGTGTAATGAGCAGGGGAGACATCAGAAATGGCAACACAAATTATGAAAAGTAGGAGAAGACTTAATGAGATGAGGGTAAAAGATTGGATGAATGGTATTTACACCCTGAAATAAAAGGCCTTCTTAATAGTTTTCATACAAAAAGCTTCAAAGTTACATGTAAGAAGACTGAGATCAAATGGGTTAATAATGGAATCCTCTGGGGTGGTGGTGGTAGTGGTGGTATTTCAGTGTCCCTAATGGGAGACAGAATGGTATCTTTTATTTATCTATCATCTCTCTTTAGTTTGATCTTAGGTGCAGAGGTTTAAATTAACCAACCATTCTCCTCTGTTCATGGCATATTACCATAGGTCTATACATAGATGTCATTCAATTTAGGTTTTTTTTTTTTTTTTTTTACTTTTTATAAATTTTTATCCACATCTTCACCCCTATTCCCTTCCTCCCACGTAAGGAACTATTCCAATATATTTAATGAAGTTTCTTTTATTTGTATGTGTACTTTGGGGGTATATATATAAATTCACTTCTAGTCACACTATATTCTCGATCTCATTCTATTTTTATTTTTTTCACCATGTTTTTAATATTACATGTGTTGTATATCAGGTCTGTGGCCTTCTAACTGCTGTAGCCACCATACTTAACTTCCCCTGTGCCAGGTAATCAGCACCCAGATAGCCCGCAGTTCTGTTTCTACAAACAACATTGAAATGCATATTCTCCTCTATGTCCCTTGTAGATGTGTGAGAAACTACCTTTGTGATAAATACTCAGGAATAGATTCAAGATATGCGCCCACATAATCTGACCAAATGGCGTTATAGATTTGACAGTTTGTGCTGTAGAATGTGCACCAGTCTACATGCCTACCAGCAGAGCACGGTATCTCCACCTCTCTACCAAACTTAGCAATACCCAGCTTTCCCGTATCTGCCCATATTACAAGAGCAAAGTGATGCTCATTTTGTTTTTCATCTTTTAAACAGACTTTACTTTTTAAAGCAGCTTTAGATTCATGAGAGCATTGTGGGGAAAGTAAAAAGAGTTCCCATGTATACCTTGCCCCGCACCAGCCTCCTCCATATCAGCCTCCTGCACCAGAGTGTGACATTTTTTATAACTGATGAACCAACATTGACACATAATAATCACCTCAAGTCCAAATTTACATTAGGGATTGGTGTTAGACATGCTGTAGGTTTTGACAAATGTGTAATGACATGTGTCCACCATTATAGTATCATATAGAATAGTTTCAGTTCCCTAAAAATCCTCCATGATCCACTGATTCATCCCTTCTCCTTCCCTAACCTCTAGCAACCACTGATCTTTCTATTGTCTCTATAGCTTTGCCTTTTCAGGAATGTCATATAGGTGGAATCATATAGTATGTATCCTAGAATGGTTTCTTTTACTTAGTAATATGCATTTAAGATTTCTCTATGCCATTTTTTAGTTATTCACTTCTTTTTAGCACTGAGTAATAGTCCGTTGTCTGGATGTGCCACAGTTTATTCATTCACTTACTGAAGGATGTCTTGGTTACTTCCAAATTGTAGCAATTATGCATAAAGCTACTATAAACATCTGTGAACAGTTTTTGGTGTGAATTTTCAATTAATTTTGGTAAATACCAAGAAGCACCATTGTTGGATCATATGGTATGAGTATGTTTCATTTTGTAAGAAACTACCAAACTGTTTCCAAAGTGGCTGTATAACTTTGCATTTTCAACAGCAGTGAACGAGAGTTCCTGTTGCTCCACATCCTCACCAGCATTTGGTGTTGTCAGTGTTCTGGATTTTGGCCATTCTAATAAGTGTGTAGTGGTATTTCATTATTTTTTTTATTTGCATTTCCTTAATGACACAGGAGGTGGAGCTTCTTTTCATATGCTTATTTGCCATATGTATATCTTCTTTGGTGAGGTTTCTGTTCAGGTCTTTTGTCCATTTTTTAATCTGGTTTTTAGTTTTCTTATTGTTGAGTTTTAAGATTTCTTTGTATATTTTGAATAACTGTCCTTTATTAGATGTGCCTTTTGCAAATACTTTCTCCTAGTCTGTGGCTTGTCTTTTCATTCTCTTGGCACTATCTTTTGAAAAGCAGAAGTTTTTAATTTTAATAAAGTCTAGCTTATAAGTTATTTCTTTCATGGATCATCCCTTGGTATTGTATCTAAAAAGTCATTGTCATACCCAAGGTCATTTAGATTTTTTCCTATGATATGTTCTAAGAGTTTTATAGTTTTACATTTTACATTGAGGTCTATGATCCATTTTGAGTTAATTTTTGGGAAGTGCATATAGTCTGTGTCTAGATTCATTTTTTGGTATGTGGATGTCTAGTTGTTCTAGCACTGTTTGTCACAATGTCTACCTTTTCTCATTTGCTCTTTTGCCAAAGATCAGTGACTACGTTTGTATGTGTCTATTTCTGAGTGCTCTATTCTGCTTCATTGATGTATTATGTCTATTATTTCATCAATACTGCGCTGTCTTGATTACTGTAGATTTAGAGTAAGTCTTAATTTGGAGGAGTTATCTGACTTTGTTCTTCTTTTTCAATATAGAGTATTCTTGGTCTTTTGCTTCTCCCTATAAACTTTGAGTTAGTTTGTCAATATCCAAAAAAAACCTTGCTAATATTTTGATTGAGATTGCATTAAATTTACAGATTAAATTGAAAAAAACTGACCTCCTTTTGGTTTGATTTGCATTTCTCTGAATACTAATTAGTTAGAATACCTCTCCATATGCTTCTGAGCCTTTTTGTTTCTTTTCCAGTAAACTCCTTTGTTATATTCTTTGTCTATTTTCTTCCAAAGTTCCTATCTTTTTGTAGTTGCTTTGCAAAATTTCTGTATATACTCTGGACATTGGTCCCTTATCAGTTTTACATTTTGCAAATATCTCCTTCCAGTCTTCTGTCTTAACTCTATCCATCATTTTGTTTGTTGAATAGAGATCCTTAATTCTGTTCTAATCAAATTCATACAAAAAAGGTTTGTGTCTTTGGGATTTTGTTTAAAAAGTTCTTTCTCACTTATAGGTTACAAAGATATTCTCTTCTATTTTCTCCTATTAACTTTATAGTTTTGTCTTTTATGTTGAGATCTTTAAAATACTTGTGACCACTTTTGGTCCAAGAGTTACTTTTTTTTCTTCATGTAGTGAATCAATTTTCCTAATTCTGACTCCAAATAATTAATTCTTTTCCTATCGATTTGTGGTGCCACCTGAATTAGAAATCAAGTTAGGTTTTGGATTTCATTCTGAGTGAGTTTGGGTCTGATTCTGGGCATTCTGTTTTCTTGCTTTTGTCTATATGTCTATTCTTACAGTGCAAACCACACTTTTTAAATAACAGCTTCATTGAACATGTGATGGTCTGTGATGATGATAGATCAAATTGGGGATAATTATTATTTTTATAATATTAAGTCATCCCATTCAAGAATATAAATTATCTCTCTACTTATTCAGGTCATCTTTATATCCTTCATTGAATTTTTACTTTTCTCCATGCAATCTGGCATAATCTTGGCTAAGTTAATTTCTAGATCCTTATAGTTTTGAACTATAAATGGTGCTTTATCTTTTATATTTTATAATATGCCTTTTATGATTTTGTAAGTTTAAAATTTTTAAGTTGATTTGTATCTGGCAACCATGCTTAGCTATTTGAGTAGTTATGGTAATTATTTTGATTCTTTTGGAGCTTTAAAGGTAGATGATCACATGGTTCTTCCATTTTGTTTTAAGCCTCCAAATCATCATAAATTTAGTGGCTTAAGACAACAGAAATGTATTCTTTCATAAGTTCTGGAGACCAAAAGTCTAAAATCGGTATCACTAGACCAAATTAAGGTGTCGGCATGGCCATACCCTGTCTGAAGAGTGTAAAGGAAAATTTGTTGCTTGCCTCTTCCATCTTCTGGAGGCTGCCAACATTCCTTGGCTTGTGACCACATCACTCTAATCTCTTCCATCATGATTACATTGCTTTTTCTCCTGTATGTATTGAATATCCCTCTGCGTCCCTCTTATAAGGATACATGTGATTGCATTTAGGGGCCACAAATATAATCCAGGATAATCTCTCCATCTTAAAATCCTTAACATAATCATGTCTGCAAGTCTTTGTCCTATAAGGTAACATTTTCAGGTTCTAGAAAATAGGAACTGATTTTTTGTGGGGCCATTATTCAACCTACTACACTTCCTCCAATATGATTATGTGTGTGTGTGTGTGTGTGTGTGTGTGTGTGTGTGTATAAAATTCAGCTCTCAACCTCACATGTTACTTAATGAGGAGACACTAGACCAAGACTTTTCTACTAAAGTCAGGTACTAGAGAGGAATCATATAATTTCTACTCCTATATAACATTTTTTGGAAGCTGTTACTCATTGTAATTAGAGAAAACAATTGGAGGATATAATAATTAGAAATGAAGAGTTAAAACTCTCTTTTCAGATGACTCAATTATACAATTGGAAAATCCAAAAGAATCAATTAAAACTTACCTCAAACAACAAAATAATTTAGTAATGTAGTAGCTTATAAAATTAACATTAAAAAGTCAGTAGCCTTCATAATAGAAACAAAAACCAATTACAAAATGTCATGGAGGAGAGGATCCCTTTTGTGATATTAAAAAAAGAAACTAAGTGCCAGGGTAAAACTTGATTGGAAATGTTCCAAACCTGTATGTGGAAAATACATCTGAAAGTTACAAAAGTCAATTTCAACAAATGAAGTAATGTGTCTTGTTCTTGGATAGAAAAACCCAACATCGAAAAAATCTGTTTTCGCTATTTATAAATTTATGAAATGCCCAATAAGAATACCATCAGATTCTCCCCAACATCTCCCCCTGGAACTAGACAAGTTGATTATAAATTTATCTGAAAGGACAAACAAGCAAGAATAGCTAAAACACCCCCAAAGAAACAAGCAAATGGATGAGAGAATGGGAGGAGTTGCAGTTACTAAACATTACAATGAACTGCAAACCCTTTATAATTAAGACAGTTTGGTATTGACACATAAATAGAAAGACTAATGGAACAAAATAGCAAAATGAGAAGTAGACTAAATTGCATATGGAAATTAAGTGTACAATAAAGACAGTATCTCAAATCGGAAGGAAAAATACATGTTTTTAAAAAATAGGTATTTTTAATAACAAAGAAAAGATCATGGTTACTTACAGCAAATTTAGCACAATTAGGAAAATTTAGTATAATATTTGTCAACGAAACTCAGCTGACCAAATTATTAAAACATTGTTCTTACTTTGTAGTTCTGGATGGGTGTCAAAGATAATGGTTCCACTGTGTTCACTTTAAACTAGAGCTATAAATTTTTAATAAGTGAAATTCAGATGCTGTGTATCCAGTATTGTGATGGTAAATATGTTTAACACACACATACACATATACATATGCGTGTGTATAATATATATGTATATGTGTGTATTGTAACTTTTACTGACATAAAGGATGTTTAGCAAGCACTTTACAAATAGTAATAAAATATACAATACTCTCTATTATAAACTCCATATATTAATTGATTCTCACAGATGCTTTCCTTTGTTTTTGCCAAATGCTTATCCATAACCAACTTATGGTTGCAATTTATGAGTATAATTTTCCTATTAATGTAGGTAGATATTTTTGTTTACATTAATGAATAAGATAGAAGTAAAATTAGAAAGACATAATGTTGAATCTTGACTTCACATATTTGTCAATGACGTGACTTCTTTGCTGAATCTGATAATAGTTTTTAAATATTGGAAAATTATCCCTCAATGTTTTTTGTGCTATTCACAATGTAACAGCTACAGACACAGTGAATTTTTAAGATTAATCTACATTGCTAATATTTTCTCCTTCATTTTCTTTTTTTTAGGCGAGGCAACCCTTGGTTAACCTCACAGATTGCAAGGACCTTTGTCAGCTTACAGTCTCTTATTTGTTATTTTTTATGCCTACAGCACCTGGTCTTCCTAGATGGCCTCCCATCCAAGTACTAACCAGGCCCGACCCTGCTTAGCTTCCGAGATCAGACGGGATCGGACTTATTCAGGGTGGTATGGCCGTAGACCTTCATTCTCTTAAGTCTAGACCAGGAATTGGCAAACTATTTGTAAGGGCCAGATAGGAAATATTTTAGTTTTGGGGGACATTGTAGTATCTATTACAACTATTCAACTCTGCTATTATAGCACAAAAGCAGCCAAAGATAATATGTAAACAAATGGGTGTGGCTGTGTTTCAATACATTTTTATTTACGAAAACAAGTGACTTGGATTTGGCCTGCTAGTTATAGTGACTCCTGTTCAACAGTCAACAAAACAATACATTAAACCCTGATGTTAGCATTGCTGCTTCTGTGGTGTAAATGCTTTCGTTATAGCTAATTTCATGCTATTAGTATATTGTCTAATACCAAGTTGAGAAGAGATGTACAGCAGCATACCACTCTATAGTATTTCTACCACACAGATGCTATAGACATAAATAATCTCAAGAGCCTTAATAATAGTAAAATATATTAAAATAATTAAGAAGTGATGAGCATTGATTATTATTAGGTTTGTTTTTAACGTGGTTTACTTCATTGTACATTGATATAATCTATTCTGTAATAATGGTTGAGTTTAGCAATCAGCTCACA
Organism: Pteropus alecto; assembly: GCF_000325575.1. Lineage (NCBI taxonomy): Eukaryota > Metazoa > Chordata > Mammalia > Chiroptera > Pteropodidae > Pteropus > Pteropus alecto. The sequence continues at coordinate 47,864,207 of NW_006436298.1, forward strand.
AAATTTCTGAAAATTTAACAATCAGCTCTCCTGAGCTGGCATGAGCCAGCTCCAGCATATCACTGTCTATAGCCATATGGGAATAGAGAAAATTGGATCCATTATTTATAGTATATAACAGAAGAAATTCCAAATGGATCAGAGACATAAATGTAAAAATAAAATTAAACCATACATGTACTAGGAAAGATGTGTATGAATTCCTCTATAACCTGGGAATGGGAAAACTTTATGAGCTGTTTTAAATACAGAAGCATTAAAGAAAACGAGACTATATTAGCTTCATAAAATGAACTGAGAATTATTGTTTCTTTTTGCATTTTCTGGAACATAAGAATTGTGTTTTTGAAAATTTGAGTCTATTTTATTTGTTATTGATTGATTGATTGTGACATTAGATAATGAAATCTAGTAAGTTTCAAGTGTACGATTCAACAATAAGATAGATATATATATATTGCATTGTATGTTCACTGCCCATAGTTAGAGTTCTTTCTGGCACCACGTGTTTGACCCCTTTTACTCCGCCTACCTCCCCCCTCTCCCCCATCCTCTGGTAACTGCTAGTCTATTGTCCATGTCCATGAGTTTCTGTTTGTTTGTCATGTTTGTTTGTTGCTTTTAGGTTTATATCCCACAAATAAGTGATATCATGTGGTTTTCCACTTTTTCTGTCTGGCTTATTTTGCTTAGCATGATTATCTCGAGGTCCATCCATGGTGTTGCAAATGGCAGTATTTCTTCTCTTCTTGTGGCTGAGTAATTTTCCAATGTATATGTGTACCACAACTTCTTTATCCAATCCTCTATTGAAGAATACTTTGGTTGCTTCCATGTCCTGGCCACTGTGAATAATACTGCTATGAACATCAGTATGCAAATATCTTTTTGGATATATGTTTTCAAATCTTTGAGGTATATATCCAGTAGAGAGAAGAGAGTCCATTTTAAAAGCATCCAGGTTTAGAGATCTTTCGGATGGAAATTCAACTACCATTAAATTTCTTTAATCCTTGTGAGTCTATTTTAAATTCTCTTTTTCTTCTTATACCAGTTTGACATTTTATGTTTTCTAGGAATTTATCCAATTTATCTATGTTTGTTTTTTAAATCTGTAATTATTTTCTTATTTTTATTTTTTGATTCTTGTTTTATTTACTTTTGTTGTCTTCATTCTTCTTATCAGTCTTACCAATTTTACCTTGGTAATTTTTTGGAAAACAGAGCTTTCAGTCTTATTAGTCTCCTCTACTTAAAAAATCATTGTATTGTTTCTTTTCCTTTATTACATTCTTTTTCTTCATTGGGATTGCTTTGATGTTCTATTTTATAACTTCTTAAATTGGATACTGAGCATATTCCTTTTCAACTTTCATTGTTTCCTGATAAACATATTTAAAAGTATAAATGTTCTTCTAAATACTGCTTTAGGTATGTCCCGCAAATTTTGTGTTGTCATGTTTATTTAGTTTTAGAAATTTATTCATGTCGATTATAATTTCATTTTTAACCAATGAGTCATTTAGGAATATGGTATTTTCAAAATGTGGGACTTTTTAAAAAATTTCCTCTTATTCATTTCTAATATTATTTTACTATGTTTGAAAGATACAATGTATGAGATATTGTTCCTGGAGAGTTTATTCTTTTAGGTCTAATATATTCATGTAAATATGTGCATGCTCTTAAAATGTGTATTTGCTATTATATGAACTTTTATAGCATATATATTAAAAGATATGCCATTAGAACATGCCTAACAAAGATCTGAACAATATAATCAATACGATAAAACTAATTATACTTTTTAGATAAAAATCTCCTTAATTTTTGTTTGTGTAATACATTTCTGATAATTGGGTGTTACAAATTGGAAGTATTCATGTTTCTCTGTATGTTTTCAGTTATTATAACCAATTATTAACTTCATGCGAATATGTTTGTGATGGTTATATCTTCGTGCTCTATAGTATTGTTTACCTTTTACCCCCAATTTTTTTTTGTCAGCTCTTATGATCGCTATTCCAGATTTCTTTAGTTTTTTTCTTTTTTTTTTTTTGTCATTCATTCTTTCATTTTTGACCTTTTTGAGTCTTTGGTTTTAAGACTGTTTCTTAAAGACAACATATTTTTGGATTTTGTTTTCATTTTTTAATACCAACAGAGAGTATTTGCTTTTCGTGAGTTAACTTTATTTAAATTTATTGTAATTGCTATTGTAATAGATATTTTTTCTCCTACCATATCTCATATTTTCAATTTACTACACTTTCTTGTTGTTTTTGCTGGCTCAAAAAATTATTGTATTTTTGTTCAAGTGTGGCTTCCCTTAAGATGCTTACTCATGTTTATGTATTCCTAATAAATTCTTAAACTTATCAATATCTGTATATTCATCCTAACTAGGTAAATAATTTAGTAAATTCATGTGTATGTGTATATATATAATTGTTATTGTACACACATGCATACATACACCCCTCCTAATGGTTTTGCTTCTCTGATTGAATTCTATTACTCTCAGATACTGAAAGAGAGAAAAAAATTAAAAAGAGATAAGGAAAATTCCAAACCTGGAAACATCAGAATAAAATTTTGAAACATCAAAGACAAGGAAAGAATTTTAAAAACTTCCAGCGATAATGAAGAGATCAACGACTAAAATAAAAATCAGATTGAACAGTGGGCACAAGACGACAAATGGAAAAAATACTTTTTAAATATTAAAACAAAATAATTTGAACCTAGAATTTTATACCCAGCCAAATTGCCTTCAAATGTGATGGCTTAATATATATATATAAAGACTTAATATACATATGGCTTTATATATAAAGACTTAACATATATATATAAAGACTTTATATATATATTACATATATATATAAAATATATATATATGACTGAGAATGAAGTTATACTGAGAACTTATGTTGAAAGTGGTACTCAATATTCAAGAAATATTGTAACTGTGATAAAATTCCTTGGTAAAGTTGTGTTTTTATTAAGGACTAAAATGAGGAAAAGACCAAATTTACAAATGCATCTAAAACAATCTAGAACTAAAATTTGACATAATATCAGTATGGTAGGAGTGGGGAAGGGGAATATATGTATTGCAGGGATTTGACCTTATGAAACTATGAAAGCTGGTTAAGCAATCTCTGTAAAGCTATCGTCTTTATGTCCAATGCTGGAGCTTTAAAACTACAGAACAGGCAGTTGGGAAGGGAAGATGGAAGTAAAGTGGAATTAGGCAAGATAAGCTGGCACCCACAAGCATGAGATGAAGCCTGTGAGGACAGACAGAAACTCATGTTAGTTCTTGTTGCCTCTAATCTTGATTGTATGTGTTTCTTGCAGAAACCAGACCATTTCATCACAATTGCCAAACATGCAGCTGGTCTAGGAGTCAGAGAAGCTTAGCGAGGATCTATGGAAGGTGAAGCTGTTGGAGGCTCCACTGATATTTCACCTCAATGAGGAGAGTGAGGAGGTAAATGACAAGGCCCTTTATATCTTTCACAAGGACCTCACTTATGGCTCATTGTACCTGAAAATGTATGGGAAAAGAAGTTTTGGGAAACGCAGTTCAATCTAGCCAAAATGACACAGCACTTTTCCTCCCACCCTCCATAACTCCTACCTTTCTTTTGTATTTTCTATCTCTTTACTCTTTTCTGTTGACTTGTAGGAGAGTTTCTCATCTGACCTTCAAACTCACTGATTTATTCATCACCTTTATTCTCTTTGTTATGTATCTTATCTATTGTTTTATTCATTTCAGCTATTACATATTTCATACCTAATACTCAGTCGGGTTCTTCTTTATGTTTTCTTGTTTTTGCTTCATATTGCTGATATCAGCCATAACCTCTTAATATATTCATCTTCATTATTTTAATTTCTTGCTCCTGCTCCTCCCATAATGCTAATTTAGATGATTTATATTGCTGAGTTTGTTATTTTCTTATATAGTAGTTGTATTCCTTACACGGATTTCTGGTCATTTTGTCCCAAGAACTGCTCTTCTCCTTGGAATATTTGTTATGACACATGGTCATGTGTTGGGAAATGGCCAGTTGATGTAGGTGAACGTACTTATAGGTAATTTAAAGCCAAGAAAGAGCCTCGGAGGCCACAGAGCTGATAGTGATCATTCCAATTTGCCCACCATCCACAAATAACTTCTCTAGTGTGTACAGTCATGTACAGCATAACAATGTTTTGGTTAACGATGAACCACACACAAAACAGTGGTCCCATCAGATTATATTGGAGCTGAAGAATACCTATTGCCAAGTGACATCGTAGCTGTCATAAGGACATAGCACAACATATTACTCTTATGTTTGTGCTGATGGTGGTGTTAATGAACCTACTGTGGTGCCTGTCAAATGAAGTATAGCACATACGATTATGTACAGTGCATATTACTTGATAATGATAATGAACAACTGTGACTAGTTTATGTATTAACTATGCTATACTTTTCATTGTTGGAGTGTACTCTTTCTATAAAAAAAAGTTTGATGTAAAGCAGTATGCTGTGTCATATCGGCAGAAACCTTATAGATCTCTTGTGTATTGCATCTCTTGATTGTATCATTTTTCTCATGTTTCATTTAATCTTTTGTTGTTTTGTACAGTAACATGCTGCACAGGCTTGTAGCCTAGGAGCTGTAGGCTATACTGGATAGCCCAGATCTGTAGTGGGCTGTATCATGTAGGTTTCTGTAAGTGTACTCTGTGATGTTTGTACAACGATGAAATCACCCAGCAACACATTTCTCAGAATGTATCCCCGTTGTTAATCAGCACATGACTGTTTTTCCCATTTTAAACTCTCCAGAAAGTCTCCATAGATTTGGTCCCCTTGCCCTGGGGTTTGGAGTGGGAGGGGTATAGTGGTGAGTACAGGGGTAGCTGGTCAGTACACATCCACCCTTTCCATCTCTCTTTACTCCCGCAGTGCATTTGCATTGCCCTCATCCCTCATCGGATCCTCCTGCTCTCTGCCCCCTGCCCCCTGCCCCCTGCACTCTGCTGTTATTTCCAGTCTCTGCGATGATTGGCAGGCTGTGATGATGCATGTGGGGGAGAAGCTAGCACAGAACAAGAAGCTGTTCTTTGTTCACCTCACTTCTCACAGCAACCCTTGGCTGCCATTCTCGTGGGCTGAAGCATTCTCCCTTTTACCTCCCACTTCCTGCTTACCCCCTCCCCGTTACCCCCCATATAATAAGTCCCGAGTCTTCAGATTCCCCAAGGACCTCTCACAGTGTTTTATTTTATTTTTTGGTTATTAATTCTTCAAATCCAAGTTTCCCTCTAGCTTCTATAGTTTCTCTAAGGTTGATTTTTGGGAAGGAGCCAGTGGCCAATGTAGTTTGCCATACTGACACGATGTAAGAAGGGTTTACAGAATGGGCAGGTGTATCACAGAGAAGGGAGAATTTGAGGCAAATGTATGAGTCTTAAGGAGAGAGAGGCTACCAATGTACACCAAGAGGTGCTTTTTTCCTGCATTCAATTTTTTATTGTAATTAATGGTATTTGTGTGTGTGTATATATATCAGGCTTATAATGAAAATGGCAGTGTTCACTACTTCCTACTCCAAAATTCTGCTCAGGCAACAATTTTCAACATTAAAAAAAAAAACAAAACAACAACAACAACAAAACCTTTCTAATCTCCTGAGAACTTATTGGATTTAGAGCTGCACAGCACTTTCTCCTTTCCATACTGGTAAATACAGGGCACAGGATGATGCCATCCAGGATTTCTAGGCAGCTGCCTTGCATTTTATGCCTTCCCTAGAATTAGTCCTAGTGGCAGCCATGAAAATAAACCCACTTTGTTTTCTAAATTCTGTGCACAAAAGAGTCAATGAATGTCACATTAATGACTCATTGAAAATCCACTGCATCCTGTTTCTCTGACTTCTTGGAGGAAGTAAACCCCAAGATTTTTGAGAACACTCTTCGCAATTTCTCCACTAAACACTCCTTTCAAATGTTTACAAGAGTGGCAGTGTCTTCATTATTATGTCTAAGACTTTCAAAGACATTCTGTTGTGTGATATTTAAACACTGTCGTGGTTTATCTCTAGTTGAGTGGACGGGTGTAGTGTAGTGTGTCTCGCTTTTTGCTTGTTCTCATGTAATGTGATCATGCAGGTACAAATAAGAAAGAAAGATTTATTACATGACAGGAGAAGACACTTCTAATTGTTAGGATCAGTTTTAACACTCTCAAATAAATTGGCAAAACAGCAGTGCCATATGTACTGAGAGGAGAAAAGTAAGAGGAAAACTGCACAAATCTTAAAACTAAACAACTTTCTTTTGGTATTTATGTACACATTCTAAGAAATATGCTTATATTATTATTTCTTGATTTTTCAATGTTAGATATTTTCTTTAGCTTCCTAAAGTAGAATATGAGGACTTAGTGTCTGTACTTACTGTATTTTTGCCTCCAAAGCATTCTCTTCCCCTTCTTACGCAGGCTTGCCAATATAATTATATCACTGCTTCTGTTATCAGTACTGAGTGCTTACACCATTGTGCCCATGTAAATGCTATTCACATCTGAGACATGTAGCATGCTAAGATTACGTTTTCTTACTTGTGTACCTTTTTATTTTCTTAGCATTCATACTTGCCTTTCTTTCCCCAGTTGTTCAGGGCTCTGTGTGCCTGTCATAATTCTCTGGATACTTTAATAGAGTTGAAAGCATCCGATAATCAAGCTGGTTCTTCCCCAAAGCCTCATTCCCATCCCATCTGTGCAAGCTCAAATTCCTGCTCACGCCGAGTGCTGTTTTGACCTTCTCTTCATTATCATCTTGGAAACTTCCTTTGCCTGCTTCCCTGTGCTAGATCTCCTATTATCTAATTTTATATCTCCCTCTTTCTTGATTAATTCCCTTGTTTAGTGAAAAAACTAATATCTTTTGATTATTTCCTAAGAAAGAATCCATAAGAGATAAAAATTCAAGTCTGCATGTAGTGGACTTTTGCCACTCAGGCTGCATTTTTGAACACCCCTTCTCATCGTTTAAACAGTTTCCCACATTACAAATTCTACATTCTTATCAAAGAACATTTTTTTTTCCAAGTCATTTTTCCATTGCTAGATTGCAGACATGTGATTTTGATTCCACCAGTCAGCTGTGTGTGTGCCAGTCAGAATCTGGATCCAAAGCTGAGTTACTTAGGAAAGAAGCAGGGCCTGAGGCTTCCGTTTGGCAGGTGCAGATCTGGGTAAGGCAGCACAGAAGGGATCTGGAGTCCAAAATATGACTGTAGCACTTGATTTAGCAGCCTCCTGGCAACAGCAGAGGCAGAGGTTGGAACTGGCACCTGTGACATCAGCCTCCCTGCTTAGTGGCTTCTATCAGAGGCAGCAGCTCTGTGCTGTGGTGCTGGGGTGTCACTCCTGGAAGTGCAGTCCATTCTCTTCCCCTCTGTAAGCTCTTTCTACCTCATAACTAGTCCTTTTGGCTTAAACTGGTGTCTTCGTCTACTATAAAAGAATATCACAGATTGGGTGGCTCAAAACCAACAGAAATTTATTTCTCACTGTTCTAGAGGCTTGAAGTTCAAGATCAGGGTGCCAGCATGCTCAGGTCCTGGTGAGAGCCTTCTTCCAGATTGCAGATCGCTGACTTCTCACTGTGCCCTCACAAGCTGAAAGGGACAAGGGAGCTTTTTTGGGTCTCTTTTATAAGGGCATTAATCTTATTCACAAGGACTCTGCCTTCATGACCTAATAACCCCCCAAAGTGCCCCCCCACCAATGCCATCACCTTGGGCATTAGGATTTCAATATGAATTTTGGAAGGACACAAACATTCAGACCATAGCAACTAGCTAGAGTAACTTCTGCTGTATTAAACTAACCTGGCCAATATGCCTTCTCTGCCCAAAGGTGTCTTGATTCTACTGTAAGACACAAGATTTGAAACCATTTTCCTCAAAAATTAGAAAGCATTTCTCCATTGCCTTTGGCGTCTAGTGTTGTTGCTGAGAAATCCGAAGACATTCTTTGTCCTGAGTCTGTATGTGATTTACTTCTTCTCTCCAAAGCTTTTAAAAATTTTAATGTAGTATGTATTCTTAATTTTTTTGGTTTTATATTATCAAATTTACAAATGGTTATATTTTAAAGAGTTAGAGTCCTATATGTTGTTTTATGAAAAATAACTATCTTCCAACTTTGTCCCCCGCCATTTCCTTAGCACTAGAAGCAACCACTTTCACCACTAGTATATATGAATATATAATTAAATGCATATTTAACACATGTGAAATGGATCCTAAGGAGTCTTTCAAAATTCTTACATTTGGCTGTTATTCACCTTTTCAAGAAAGCATTATACATAAAAATAGATGACTGCCATGTATCTAAACAGGCCTCAGAGAATAGGGGTTAGAGATCCTGTAATAGTAGTTGTTAATGAATTTTTCCTCCCTTTTCACTCATTTGGTAGCAGGATCAGAGCTTGGGCTGAGGTCTGAAAATAGAAAGAGCCTCTCTTTCTAGGAGGCCACAAGTAAGAAGTCACATGGTTTTGGGTCTATGATGTTCCTGGACAGCATCCAGGATGGGGCTCCTGACATGGGGAAAAGTCCAGGGAGTGAAATCAAAAGAGCTGCAGTAGGAAGCCAACGAAAGCTTCTTGGCTGAGCAGAGCACTAAGGGATTGGAACACCCCTCCCTGAGACCAGAAAAACCACTGTGTCCTGGCCAGGGGGTGTACTGGCAGAGGCCAGCCTCAGCTGATTGCTCTTACTCCTATTTAAGCACCAGCAGAAACAGCAGCATCAGGCAGAGGAAGCCACTTTAAGCTGTCCGGGGTTCAGCTGCACCTCCATCTGCCTTTAGTGCACCTGTTCATACTATGCCAACCAGCTTCAGTAGCTGCTATTAATTTCTCCAACTATACAGTAGTACATTTGGCTCCAAGCTAGCAAAGTGATGGGATAGGAACAAGCAGAATTTTCTCCTGAGACTATTTAGCATCCTGGAATTTCTATCTATATGGAAGGGGCAAGGGGACCCAAGAGAGAAACTGATTTCCTGCTAATATGGACATGGAGACTTGAGTGTAGTATCAGGGACCATCCTGGGGCAAGGCTGGCTTTCATTCAAGAAACAATGTGTGAAATAAGACATACCAGTAACACATTATATTTTACTGATATTATCTCTCAACTTCTCTTGATACTTGCAGCTCTGGTTATCTGTTTTTATGGACTGAATGTTTGTGTCCTTCCAGAATTCATATGTTAAAATCCTAACTTTCAATATGATGCTATTTAGGAGATGGGGCCTTGGGGAGTTATTAGGTCATGAAAGTACAGCCCTCCATAAATAAGATTAGTGCTCTTATAAAAGAGACCCCAGAGAGCTCCCTTGTCCCTTCCACATGGGAGGACACAGTGAGGTGATCATCTGTGAACCAGGAAGTGGGCTCTTACCAGACACTGGGGCTGCCAGCACCTTGATCATAGACTTCTCAGCCTCCAGAACTATGAGAAATAAGTGTTTTTGTTTAATCTACCCAGGAAGATCCTTGCGATTTTGTTTTTGTATTTTTTTTTTAAGCACTTGAGGATGAGAGGTTGGGGAGAGAAAGAAGTGTAAACTGGGAAGGATTGGACCTGACATGGTTTTCTGAATCCAAAACTCCACTGCAGTTGCCCCTGTGAAACCAAGGCAGTTTCTACAACTCATAAAGATAATTTTGTATGCAATTTGTACATTTCTTCCGTGCAGAATTGGACTTTTTATCAAAGATAGAAAAGAAAAGCCTAACAACTTAAAGCTAAACATAAGGAGCTCTGACCTTAGTTTCCCAGAACAATAGCCAAAAATAAAAACATTTTTTAAAAGCCTACCAAAAAAACAGAACAAAATGAAAAAAAACATAAAACCCAAACCCTGAACAAACAGAGACACTTGGGGCATCATTAGATTTATACTAACACACAAGGTGAATAACACACTTTCGATAAACAATGATAAGCCTGATAGGAAATGTGGAGCAGTATTGGCCACTAAAGCTTTTCTGGAAATGAAAAGAGGCAAACAGCCCAAACCAGGCTCCACACTGTGACTCTCGCTAGATTGCCTATCTACTCCATCATAGCTGTTTTTAAGATCCTGGAAAACAGTTCCCTGGCTTAATCCAAGGTGAATTGGACACATGGAATCTTTCAGTCACACTCAGTTCTGCCATTGTCATATTTACACAGACGTTGTGTCAGCTGTCCTGATTCCTTGGGTGATGTGGGGCTGTATCTATGACTGTGACTAATGAAAGACACACCTGTCCTTTGTGGTTAGGGAGAAAGGGCACTAGAGAATAGTTTTATATATTAAATGGAAGGTGTAGGTTAGAAATGAACAAACGAATTCCAATAAGATAAGTGAGATTTTTTTTATTTGATAGCAAGTGATTATAACTTGAAAAAATTCGAATATGAGAGGTTCTAGTCAAGCATTTTTATTTTTTAACTAGAAAAAGAAATCTTTAAAGTAAGCAAAAGTAATCAGAATCTATCAACTCAAAAGAGAACAAGATATGGAACTTGGAAAGGAAAGGTAATAACAGCAACAATAAAGTTCAGGCTCTGTTATTTTTTTGAGGCTGTTTCAATAAAATATAGTGTAACATAAACAATTTCTTGGAAAAAACCAATCAACTGTTCTTCTCTTTTTATCTATGGCTCTATATTTCACATGAATTATTCACTGCTGTGGTTAGTCCTCTGTAGTTGGTGCATCTCTGAAGAATTCTGGGATGTTAAGTAACAATGAAAGTAAAATTTGTAATATTTTATTTAAAGGTAAATGTTAATTAAAGCTTTATTTATAAATAATTATACTTGTTTTTAATCTAAATGCTTTCTCAATTTCAGCTATTGATTTCATTTCATTCAAGTCTTGGATTCGTACTATGTGTGTTGCAGTCTGATACATTATGCTGTCTTTTTCAATTCAAAATACCCTATTCACAGAAAGTGATTTTTCCACATTGCTTGCTAACCTATTATCTTTCCATAGCCTCTGAGGGATGTCTGTGTGATGTGTTACACTGAGAGCAAAATCAAGCTTAAGGCAATGTTTCCTAGAGGTTTCTATTTCCTCAAGCTGGCTATCAGAACCCTAATGTAATATTCAGCTTGGGTCTATTTGGTAGAGGTATCTATATGATCTAATTTTGAGGTTTTTTTTTTTTTTACCTGAAGACATTATAAAGATAATAAATAACTTTCTGAAAATAATTAAAACCAAACCCTGGAATTAGACTCATTATTAACTCATTATTTTGTCGTCTTTGTTAATAGACAACAAAGGCTATCATAAAGTATAATTTGATCTCACTTTTTAGTTCTCTATCCTCTGAACAAGTGACTCAGAGAATATTATCTGTTAGAATCTCTGTTCTTTTGGATTTCTCTTTTATTCATCAACAGTCCATGCCTCTTAATGTCCCAGGCTCTCTATGCTGAGATGGGCCGACTGTTCTCAGGCTCGACGTATATCAAGGTTATCTAGGCTTTATCCATTGTTTCTGTAGACCTACTTGAGCATGGAATGCTCTAGAGGAGCGGTTCCCAACCTTTTTGTCACCAGGGACCAGTAGCCCTATGAGAATTTAATGCTTGATGATCTGAGGTGGAGCTGAGGCAGTGATGCTAGCTCCGGGGAGTGGCTGTGAATACAGATGAAGCTTCGCTCATCCACTGATCACCTCCTGCTGTGCAGCCTGGTTCCTAACAGGCCACAAGCCCATGCTGGTCCATGGCCCAGGATGTGTGGACCCTTGCTCTAGAATATATTGATGTCCTACTCTACTTGTGTACCTGTGAGCAACTATGGATTCTGTGCCAGCCCCTCCATTCTCTCCTCATCTGAGCTCTGTTCTGCATCCAACTTCTCTCTTCCAGCTATGGTGTAGTCCTCTCACTATTGTCTTGAAAGGTGTGGAGGGTTCTAGTCACCTTCTTTGGCCGAAAGAGTACCTCCCTTATGGAGACGAGGTGAAATAAAGTCCTCCATTGAGCGATACCAAGATATTTCCTACTCAGTGCCATTAAATAACCCCCAAGCAACAGTGGCTCTGGAGATGTATGCTTCCTGTCGACAGTGAACACAAGGATAACACTTAGACACAAAGGAGTGTGTTTCAGAAGTAGAGAGAATTACTTGTAACTAATAACCAAGCAACTGCTCTCTCTCCTTCTCTTTTTCCTTCCTTCCTTTCTCCTCTCCTTATTCCTTCAAATTACTTTGGAAAGAAGTTGGACTTACCACATATTAGACACAGAAGTGGTGGCTTGTTAGCCCATATTACCATACATTCTCAATCTTGCCTGCATCAGATTTATCTCTAACAGCTTAAAAAAAAAAGGAAGCTCAAGCCCCACTTCTAAACTAATGAGACAGAATCTCTGGGGATGAAACTTACGAAGTCTATATATAAAAAAGAAAATCTTCACTCTTTAAAAAACACTCTAATGTGAGTCAGTTTTGAGAACCTGCAGCCTGAATGTTGCCTGCTGTAGCCATGATGAGTCAAATGTTACAACTGATTACACTGATTGTGTTGGAATTAGTTTAGTTCCATTTAACTCTCTCTTTGACGGCCTGGCTAGAATGGAATAGTGTCAAGATTAAGAGTGTGAATTGTCACCTCAGATGGCTGAAATTCAAATCCTGACTTTATTTACCTCCACATGTTTTATTGAACAAGCTATTTAATCTTTCTATGTTTTAGTTTATTCATCTGTAAAATAGGAACTTAAAATAGTACCTATCTCCTAGCCTTGTTGGATGATTAAATAAGATGAGACACATAAAGCTGAGAGTAGCACCTGACACATAGTTAATGCTGGTGAAGTATTAGTCATTACCGTTTTATTATCATGATCGAACTACAGGGGGCTCCTAGAGTTTGAAAGGACTTTGAAAGATGATCTGGTCTTCAGGCAGTTGGACATTATTATGATTCTACTGATTAGAAAGCTCAGGTTCTTAATTGATGTGCCTGCCCAAGATGATTCAAGGTAAAAGAACAATTATAATAACAAAAACAATAAAAAGTAATATTTAATGGCCATATGTAGAGCCGGATGGGTGATAGAATAATCGGAGGGAATCATTTCATAAACTATATAATTGTCTAACCAATGTATTGTATACTTGAAACTAATAAAAAAAAGTTTTTTAAATATAGAAAAAAGAAGGAAAAACGACAGCAACGTAGTATCTTAAAATGTCCTTTAAATAAAATGCTTCCTTTTCAAAAAATATAAAAAAAGTAATATCTGTTGTGAGGTTACTACATGCCAAACACTGTATTAAGTATTTGATGTACATTATATCATTAACCAGATACTTTTCAACTGTTAATGTGCACATAAAATCACTTGGGGGTCTTGTGAAAATGTAGATTCTGATTCCATAGGTATGAGATGGGGCTCAAGAGCCTACATTTCTAACAAACTTCTAGGTGGTGGTGGCACAGGTGGTCCAGGACTCCTGCTTTGAGTAACATGGGTTTAACCTGATATGATGGACACTATTTATTGTCCATACTTCATGTTTTATAAACTGATGCTATGAGGAGAAATAACTTTCTCAAGGTCAAGGAACTTGAAGCAGAAGTGTTGGGGCTCAGACTGATTGTCCTCCTTAACCACCACACGTGACTTCATTCACGTGTATGTAGCAGTGGTGTCTATGCCATTTGGCTTCTACTAAGTGACAGAACATAAAACAAACACCACATGTTCCCCAAAGTTTTAAAGCCATGTCTCTAGTTAAAGCAGAGACATCTATGGAATGTTTTATATATTTTTTATTGTACATCACACCCTTGGCCATTTTAGCCAGAAGGACCTATCCATGCCTGTGGTTTCTCTTGCCCATAAAAGACAGATTTAAATTTCAGCTGGTGTTAAGCCTAGTGCTCAGGAGTCTCCTGAGCTATAACACTCACTCTCACCCTTTTTAAATCTGACCTTATTTAGTTTGAACCCATTTTACCAAGTTCAGAATTCTTGGCTAAATTTACTTAATTTGTATCTTTGGCTCTCCTGTACTTTTTCTGTCTTAGCCTAAGTGTCAAACACAGAAATGCATCACGCAGGCTCCCTTTCAAGAAAGAACTTGTTGCTCAGGCTAGAGGAGTAGAGTCAGCTGACACCTTCTTTCTTTTTGTTAATTTCTTCAGGTCTGCTTCAGCTTTTGATCTCAGGCCAAGTTCTTCTCTGGCCCCCAGGCCTGACCATTTCCACTAATGCTGACCTCTCTATGGGCACTCTTTGCTCAGAGCTCCTTGCTGGGCTGAAAGAGAATTTTCAGCTTGGCCTCATGGTTTGATGGCTCCCCATACCCAATCCTATTTTCTCCTTTTCTTTTTACAAATGTCATTCCCTAGTACAGTAAACTTTTTATATTCCTAATTCCATCTCAGCATCTGGTCCCCAGAGGTCTCAACCAACACCTCCCACTATTCAAGTTAGAGCTCCCACTCAACCTAATCCAAGTTACTAACTCCCATCTGGTTCCTGGCTAGACCTGGTCTGGTACTCTCTAAATATCTCTGACCTGGCAGGTGCTTAATTAGATATAATCACTCAATAAACAGGTGCATATTGAGTAACCATTGTGTACTCATATCTTTATAAACATAATCATCTCTTCTAAATGTCTGAGATAAAGAAGACTTATATACCACTTCTATTTAGCTTTTGGTCCAATGGTGAATTGTTTGTCAGAGTCTAAACTTTAGCAATTACATACAACATCACAGGGTCATTGGGCGCTGCTTATAAAATTATAGTGTTGTAACGTAGTGAGGAAAAACAAATGTCACCAAAATAAGATAAGAAGTGACTAACTATGTCTATGATGAAAAAAATACAGTGACCATGAGTCAGTAACATTGAACCGGAGTCCAAAAAGTAAATTACATGTTGGATACAGAAAAATAAATACAGAGTAAAAGACTCTGAGAGTTGTTGTTGTTATTTGGTTTGTTTTCTAGTTTATGAATACTACACAGAATTCTGGGTCTCAGTTATAATTTCAAGTGGAGTGATAGGCAGTTGTCAATGTGATTTAATTTGATAGGCTCTTAGAATGTACCCCCACCCCCACCAAATCCATGTATCTGTATGTTGAAGGGTTTTGAGTTTTGAGTGGGGGCAGGTCAGGAAGGGAATGGTAATTTTTGAGTGTAAGTCATTTCTTAGAAGTGCAGGCCTATGTCACTGCTGTTTAGATGTGGCTGTCAGTGGAAAGAAGATGAAAAGAAGGTCTGGGCTTCCAGGGGACAGAATGAGATCTTTTCAGTCTCTGGAGAGGGATAAATGACTGAGGGATGGAGACAGAGTCAGGGAAGAAGTAAAAGACAAATCCAATTTTAATTACAGAAGACTTTGGGTACCACAAGAGAGTCTTACAAAACCTGTAGAGACACTAGAAATAAGTCATAAAGTGAAGAGCTGGACAATAATACCTGTGGGCTGGGCAGAAAGGTTGGAAAAATGCATTAACAGGTCAAAGAAGAGAAGTGAACTAGTAAAGAAATCATGAGCTGTTCTCCAGAAAATGGGCTTTGCTTGATGCAGAAAGGGTTATAGGTTAGATCTAAAGTAGAATTTCTTGTCAACAAAAACTGACATTATAAATTAACAAGGGAGGTTGTGAAATCCACATCCATTGAATATAGCTTCAGTAAGATCCTGCGTAAAGTTGAGAAGACAAGAAATAACCAATTTTAAATCCCTTTAGCCCCACGATTCTCTGATTTATGGGAAAAAATACATCTTTGCTTTTTTCTACTTCACCTACAGTCTGATGTGCATGTAGTGAGGTCTGATTGTGTAATTTTCTGAATAACTAGCCTAGAAACCCACTAGAGCACACACACAGCGAGGTGACTCTGTCACCCATGGAGCAGCTAAAATGACATCAATAAATCATAAAATATGCCCAAGAGGGCATTATAAATCATTTAGAGTTGCTATTAATATTTTAGACATGTTCATTTTTAGCAGTGTGCTAAATCTTAGTGTTTGCATTCTCTTTTAATTCAGCATTTGATAACTGAGCTATAAGGCTATTAAAAATGATTTTAGATTAGTTTTTACTAATCACCTAAGCATTAAATAGAATAAAGGATCTGGTTGTCTCTAGCTTCCTTTTCTCTAAAATTCTTGTCTGGCACTTTGGGTGCTGGTTCTCTTGGAGGGCAGCAGGGCGATAACCCTTGGTCTTCTTTGGTAAGGATGGCATGTTGGATTTCCTTCCTAATAATTTCTCTTTCTGGTTGTGAAGCTCTCACTTCTCAGGAATGTGTCAGTGTGGTGTCTGGTAGGGTGACCAATTCATCCCAGGTCATACAGGACTTTCCCAGTTTTAGCACTGAAAGTCTTGAGTTCCAGGAAACTAGTCAGTCTAGGCCAAACTGGGATGGTTGGTTACCTAGGCTGGTCCCAAATTCAAAAGAATGTTCTTTGGCAGTACTGCCCCCACCCCCCACCCCAAATGGTGGTTTTCAACACATTCATCTTTTGTGCCTTCTTTCTTTCTGTGAAAGTCAGGCCCCCACTCTTGACTTCTTTAAAGGCCTTATTCTTTCTCCAGTTGGTCAGGGAATCCTGCTGGACTATCCCACTAAGGGTATCTATTTCTTTCCTACTGTTAAATGCATCCCAAGTTATTAATAAAAACTACTCTTTACTGAGAATCTATTTGGTGCCCAGCAGTGTGCTAAGTATTTTATATTACAATGTCATAGGTCCTTACAAAAACCCTGTGAGGGTGATATTATTACTCCTACTGCTTATAAGGAAGCTTAGGTTTAGAAGGTTAAGAAATTAGGCAAAGATCTCAGAACTGGTCATTGGATGCTATCTTTATTCTAAAGCTTATGGGTTATTCCTAATCAGAACTTGATCCCCTAGGAACTCGCCTCCTAATAGTACTTACGGCTTCAGTGAGTGGATCTCTGCTAATAGATGCTAATGTGTTTGTGATAACTCATACTTCATGAATCATGACTTATTAGCCACCTCTTTTTGGAATTCTCTCTCTCTCTCTCTCTCTCTCTCTCTCAGTATTAAGAGCCAATGGAGGTAGCTGACGTCAGGGGACCAGTGGTGTCTCAGAATAGGCCTGCATGGACTGACAGCTTTACTTTTCCCAGAGTTGGTTAGGAATCAGAGACTGTATCTGCTAGGACTCTTGATTGTGAGTGACACAAAATTGACTCTAACTGGACAAAGGAGAGGAGGGTACTTACTGGATTACATTACTGAAAGGTGTGAGGGTATCTCTGGCTTCAGGTGAAGCTAACTAGCTTCATCAGAACATTGTGCTTCTCCATCACTCAGTTCTGCTTCCCTCTGTGTTGGCACCATTTCAAGCAGCCTTTCCCATTATAGTGATTCCCAGGAACTTTTGGCTTAGAGCCTCTTGGTTTATAGACTTCAGGAAAATCACAGAATTTAGTCTAAAGCAGGGGTCCCCAAACCCCGGGCTGTGGCCTGTTAGGAACCTGGTCGCACAGCGGGAGGTGAGCAGCGGGCAAGCAAGTGAAGCTTCATCTGTATTTGCAGCCACTCCTCAGTGCTAGCATCACCACCTCAGCTCCACTTCAGATCATCAGGCATTAAGATTCTCATAGGAGCACTGGTCCCTGGTAACAAAAGGTTGAGGATGGCTGGTGTATGGGACAGACTGAAGTTCTGTGTCTGTCTCTGAACTAATCACTGTGGCCAGCGAGGTGAACTACACTGTTTGCCTAAGCTCTAGTCATATGTCCACACTTAGATTCAGGGTGGGATCAAATCAGACTCATCTAAATCACATGCAGGCAGGAGGGGTTGTCTCAAAGGAAAATGAGGTTTATTACCAGAAGTGGGAGAAATGGATTCTGAGCAGAGAAAACTAGAGAGAGAACTGATATAGCTATTTAAATGGAGTTGGTTTGAAGGTGAAATGAGAAAATATAAAAACATTTTACAAACTAAGAAGTCTTGTGCAATTAAAAAAATGTTTTTATTTTATTAATTAATGAACTGCTCCATTCAGAGTTTAGAAATGAAAGGCTTTAAAAGCCTGTGTTTTGATTTGATTTGTAGGTCATTTAATATAAACTAATGCAAATAAAACCAGTACAGCTTTACTGGTGAAGTAAAACTGTAGCGTGTGTGTGTGTGTATAGAATTTTTTTTTGATGACCTTCTGGTGGAGATACTCATGGAGGGGATCAGGAGAGGGAAGAGGGATTGGAGAATCTTGCATATCAAGAAAGGTCTATGATCAACTAAACATGGCTTCCCCACTTCAAACCTCACTCTTTATTTTAAATATTAAATATTGATTTTCTTAATACAGTGAAGTTTATATACAATGTAACCTAGGTGAAATGGGGAAAGTTCATCACACAAGAATCAACTTTAGCTACTACTTGACTGAATTTTTCTCCCTTTTGTTTCTTGGAGAGAACTTTTTTTTTCCCCCTCAATATTTCTGCTATTGAGAAACTTATACAGCCACTCCCATGACTCAGGAAGTTTCTGCTCAGATGTCAAAGCCCAGGAAGCCAATTTCTATCCAAGTGTATGTATCACCTTCATGGAACTCCTCAGGAAGAAGGCAAGGTGTACTCATGTACCCTAAGCCTTCCCAGGGCCTTTTCTGCTTGCTCTACCTCCTCTGAATCTCATTTGGCCCAGAGAAAACAAAAATTCCCTTAGGCCACATGGTTCAGCTATCAGGAGAGAAAGTATCCATACAACGCATCCTCTCCTTTTCAAATCCCATTTATTCATTCTCCTTCACATTAAATGCTCATCTCCAATGAGAGTATGCTTTAATTAAACCTAGAAACACTTAGAAAGGAAAAAAACCTGACTCCCCAAAAGATACATACAGAAAAGCACATGAATATATACATATAATTGTAACTTTTATGGATATTTTATTATAGAAATGTATGTTCATGAAAAATTTAAAAAGAAGTAAAAAGAAGATTGGAAAAATCTCCCATATTTCACCATTAAGATATTAGCTCTATGAACATTGCATAGCCTATTCTTTCGGTTTGTTTAGGGAGGAAGGAAGGCCTGACATTTGCATAATTTTTTTCATTTATAAAAATGAGATCATGTTAAAACACTCATTTATAATCTTTTTGTTAACATAACAGTATCTGATTAATATTCTTTTGTACAGCAGTTTTCATAAAAGAGTTGTCTTATTTTTCCTATGTAAACATCTACTTTAAAATATTCTTGAATAGAGTAACAATTGCTAAAAAACAATTTATATTTTTCTCTTTGCATCAATGTATTGCTGCCCCTGCCAAGAGAGATATTTGTATTTTAATATTGCTCTTCTGTAGACAATGCCTTAGTGTAGGAAATAAATCTAACAATTTGTCCCATGGAGGATGTTTTAAAACAGAGTTCACTCGTTATTTTCATCATGACACAGTCTGTTCGTCCATTTGCCCACGAATGACCCCACTCTAAAGAGATACTTACTCCTTCTTCTCCAATGACTATAGAGGGAAGGAAGGAATCAGAGTCAATATTCATTTTAAATGGCATTGATTAAAGATCTCCCTGCTTATGCTTGGCATATTGTATTGATGTCAACTATACCCTTGAACACACACATGACTGGTGTACCGGTTACCCACAATCACATTTTACAGTGTGTGCTTCTCTATTTACTTGTCTGTGGCACACAATAATGTTAGATTTTGGAAATGGAACAAGGAGACATCTTACTATTAGTATATTTC
The DNA here is from genome assembly GCF_000325575.1 of Pteropus alecto. Taxonomy (NCBI): domain Eukaryota; kingdom Metazoa; phylum Chordata; class Mammalia; order Chiroptera; family Pteropodidae; genus Pteropus; species Pteropus alecto. The sequence continues at coordinate 47,884,048 of NW_006436298.1, forward strand.
TGTTACTTGTTTTAGTCAAAACATTTCTTGATGAACAAATATATTTTTTTTGTAGGGTAGAAAATGGCATTTCACTAGTTAGACAAGATCAATCTACTTTAGAATTGAGGAAATATGATATTTAACTTGGGTAAAATAATGCCAGGAAGGGCATTTGGAGGAAGGAAAGTTGCTGATTGCTAAAACTGGAAATGCCAGATGTTCGATCGGAGTGAGGAAGTGGAGTAGGAAACAGAGAACCCTTGGGGAAGAACTTATATCTGAATGTCCCCTTCCCCACTGCCTTTTTTTTTTTTTAAGCTTCTGGTATCTCATGGGTTGCAGAGATCATAGCAAAGCAGGATCTGAGGTTCAGGCAAGGTGTCAGGAGGCAAATGTTAGCAACAGGTCAATGCCCACCTTATACAAAAAGCTGCAGGTGTGCTAGTTGCTGATTGATCTCTGGTGTGAATCTCATCTGTGACTATGGCAGCAAAGTTAAGTATGGCTTCTCTGGAGGGTCCAATTAAAGGTCAATCCCAACATTATCCATGGCACATCTAAGTCGTGGGAGAAATAAAAAGTGATGTTAAGAGCATAGAAGCAGGGGCAAGCCAGAAACATTTTAAGAACTATTGTTTTATCCTGAGCGTTGTGTTTGGTGGGGAGTGGTAGAAAATGAGGCTAAAAAGGCAGACAGTACTCCATGGAGAACTTTTATGTGCTGATGAATTTGGATGTATTCTGTGGGTGATGGGAAAACTGTTGAGGGGTTAAAGCAGAGGTGTGACAAAATCGACCTTGTCATGGAAGTAGATTATTTAGGTAGGAATATGGGGCTTAGAAAGCTGAAGAAGATTAATATGGAAGACAAGAAGGCCCTTTGGAAGGTTAGGGCAATACAGACAAAAGGTCAAAGATATTTGTTGCAGCACTAATTACAGAGGCAAAACATCCGAGAAAATCTAAACAGAAACCAATAGGAATGGAATCATGCAACCATGAAAAAGAATAAAGCCCTCTCAACATACTGATAAGAAATATTCTCCAAGATATGTTAACTGAAAAGAACCAGGTGCAGAATAGTGCGTATAATAATCATAATATTTGAATGACAATAAGGGAAAAATAAAAATAAATTTGTGTTTGCATATGCATAAAACCTAGTCTCAAGGTTAGCTGTGGAGGGAACTTGGGAAGGGAAAGAAGCTTAGAATTCACTGCACAGTCTTTTGAATTATTTGAATTATTTTCCCTGTGATAGAATTACAATTTTAAAAACTTATTTTAAAGTCTTCTGAAATAGCCTATATGAGAGAGGATTTTTTTGGAATTTATTGGATCCAAGATAGGGTTTTCTTGAAACCAAATCTCTGAATCTCAGCAACTAGGGTTTCCCATTTAGTGTGCAGCAATTCGAACCATTTTCTTAGTATCTCTGCTCTATCCCCCATCTATTTTCTGGCCCTGATGGGAGATAGCTTGCGAGAATGGGAAGTTAGAGGAACAAATTGGGATGG
>NW_006436298.1:47885633-47919397 GCF_000325575.1 Pteropus alecto
TTCCTGGAAATTCCTGACTTAACCGAGAATTCTCTGCCATCACATAGAATCCCACCTTCTCTGTTCCTCAGTCATATAAGCCAGTTTTATGGAGATAAGAATAGGTAATAATTTTTAGGTAGCACCATATTTTGGATGCCAATATTTGATGAATAATACAAATTTTATTTAAAAACAGTTGTTATGACAACCGCAGTGAACACTGGATTTCATGTTGTTATGGAAAAAAAAAAAGAGTGCCTTCCCTCCAAGGCACAAGCTCACCCCTTCAAAGCAAGGTTAGTTCTTTGCTGGTTAAAAAAAATTTAACTTCTGGATATAATGTGTAAATATAAAACCAACCTGAGATCTCAGTCCCAGTGGATTATTCATGAGCTTGCCTTTTGTCCAAGAAACTTCAGTTTTCTCATGTTGTTTAAGGCTTTGAAGAAAAAATATCCCAGAACTCTTGGTACAGATTTTTCAGCCTCCCTGAAGCACCCCAAATTGTTTTTTTCTCTCTCCTTTTGAATCCAGGGAAACAAACCCCTTTTTTCTTAATATAGTTTTATTCACACATCATTAAGCTCATTTACCATATTATGCACCAGGCTTAGCAGTCATGGCTTTCTCTCGTTGAGAGAATGAAACAATTATTGAGAGTGTACTATAATAAAGGGATTTTGCCCAATTCTGAAAGTACACACCACTGAGGATTTTGCTAAAATCCCTGATTTTACTAAAGTTCACATGGGGAAAGGGTTATGGGGAGATAGAAAACAAGTAAATTATAAATACAACAAAGGAAGTGTTAAATGTAAAGTAGGCGTATATGGCCCTTTGGGCTCTGTTGGCTAACATAAAACATTTCTGAAGAATAGTTTTTACCTGGGGTTCCATCATTCCTTATTTTACTCTGAAAAGTGCATGTCGTTGGGTGGGTTTGCTCTATATTTTGGAACTCCCTGATTCCAAGTTTGCTCTATTAAAACATACACACACAATTTTTGTTTCCCTCAGTAAATGCTAGAATTTTAAATATTCTATGCTTTTCTCTAACACAACAAAGAGAGAGAATCAAAGTGATTATCCACTAGTATTTGGCACTCAGAGGCAAGATCACACACACAGTAATGAGCTGAAACACACAGCACAGTGTGGACATTAGTGAACAAGAGGCCATTATTGCCCACAGTGAACAACCACCTGGAAGTTGAGACAGTGACCTGTCCTAATCAGAAAAATAAATGACCAGCTGCAAGGTTAAAAGCTTGTCATTCAAGGAGTGTCCTTCATATATCTGACAGCATCTGGAAACTGGCATCGGCATTAACTACAAACTCATTTGCAAGGCTTGGCAGCATCTCTCCACTTGACACTTCCCTAATCACTCATCTTGTGGGCTCAGGGTGTTCAGGCTATGCTCATAAAAAGACAAAGCAAAAACTGAAAACCAGCAGGATTTTACCAAATGAATGCTTGCCAGTGGATGCAGAAATGCACTGGAGGAACTAGAATATTCAGACAGTCTCAGTCTGTATGTGCCCTTTTCCCACTTTTTCAGATCAATCTGTTTCCAACCATCCTTTGGCTTTTTTTTTTTTTTTCAAGACAGTTCCTTTAGAGCAGCTTAAGCATCCAGCAAAATTGAGAGGAACGTGCAGAGATTTCCCATATACCATCTGCCCCCACACATACATAGCCTCTTCCTTTATTAACATCCCCCATCAGAGTAGTGCATTTGTTGTAATTGATGAACCTACATTGACACATAGAATCATTCAAAGTCCATAGTTTACACTGGAGTTCACTCTTGCTGTTGTACATTCTATGGGTTTGGACAAATGTATAATTACAGGTATCCATCACTATAGTACCATCACTATAGTACAGAGTAGTTTACTGCCCTAAAAATCCTCTCTGCTCTGCCTATTCATCCCACCTGCTTCCCTAATCCCCGACAACCACTGATTTTTTCCTGTCTTTACAGTTTGCCTTTTTCAGAATGTCATGTAGTTAGCAGATCGGCTTCTTTTACTTAGTTATATGCATTTAAGTTTCCTCCGTGTCTTTTCATGGTTTGATAGCTCATTTCTTTTTAGTGCAGAATAATATTCCATTGCCTGGCAGTACCACAGTTTATTTATCCATTCACCTACTGAAGGACATCTTGGTTGCTTCCGAATTTTGGCAATTATGAAAAAAGCTGCTATAAAACATCCAGGTGCAGGTGTCTGTGTGGACATAAGTTTTCAGCTCCTCTGGATAAATACCAAGGAGCATGGTTGCTGAATCATATAGTAGGAGTATGTTTAGTTTTGCAAGAAACCACCAAACTGTCTTCTAAAGTGGCTGTGCCGTTTTGCATTCCCACCAGCAGTGAAAGAGAGTTCCTGTCATTCTACATCCTTCGTCAGTGCCAGCGTTTGGTGTTGTCCGTAGTCTGGATTTTGGTCACCCTAATAGGTGTGTAGTGGTATCTCATTATTGTTTTAATTTGCATTTCCCCCGATGACATATAATGTAGAGATTTTTTTAATATGCATGTTTGCCATCAGTATATCTTTTTTTAAAAAAAAATTTCCCCCCTCTTTAATTCCCCCACTTCTACTCCTGACCTACAGATGTTGCTGTCTCCCCTTAAGAACTGGATCTCTGAAGGCAGGGCATCTCGCCCCACACGCTTGCAGCACGCTCCCGGGGCCTGGCGTACCTGAGGCACTTGGGGGGCCTGGCGTGCCCAGGGGGCACCCGAGGCCGGGTGCACCTGGGGTATGGTCTGTAGCTCCACCTGGGGCACGAATCCAGGACCTTCTGCATGTAAAGCAGACGTGCCAACCTCTACACTATGGAGCCACCCTAGTATATCTTCTTTGGTGCGGTATCTGTTAAAATCTTTGGCCCATTTTTTTTTTTTTTTAAGTCAGGTTGTTTTTTTTCTTATGGTTGTGGTTTTTTTTTTTTTTTTTTAACTTTTTTTTTCTTAGAAGGAGCCAAGTGAGAATACTTTTTAAATATTTAAAATGAAAATGAAACATAGGTACTTCTGTGAATTAACCACAGTTAACTTGAAAAGATTTTATTAAAAATGGCAGTGCATGATATACCTGATATCCTCCAGATGTTGTGTAGAGTAAAAACTATAGTTTAGAGTGAAGTCAAAATGTCCCTTAAAAGGAGGACCTAACCACAAATAGGTGAGATATTAGAGAAGACCTTCACATATATTCAAGAAAAATGCCCTACTGAAAAATGCTGGGAATATCCTAGGAGGACAGCATGCTAAGGAGCCCATATTATGTTCTACCGACTCTTTGAGCTCATCAGACAATGGTATTGACAATGATGTGTTTCTATCTAGGTTTTAAGGTCCCAGGTAGAAGGCAGGACCCCCTGAGGCCCTAGTGCAGAACTTTCCATCAACTATTCAGCAATTCCAGAAGATAATCAGTTCTAACGGTCACCTGTGCTTCAAATTTATTGAGATGTTGGTTATGTAGGTTTCCCAAACTCATGAACCTGTGTTGGGTATCTTTTACCAAATGACAAATGGACTTGTTAGATGACGTGGATGGCTTTATACATGAGAAGCACTAACAGAAAACTCACTAACTAGGAGAAATTAATCCATCAAAAGCCTCTATAAATCACAGGATAAGGCTTACAGTACATGGCAAGGACCCAATGACTTGAAAGTGACAATACTCGACGCCTGGGAATAGATTATTGCTTGTCAGACTGAATGAGTTGAGTGTGTGGCCAAACCAATGCCTGCTTGATATTTTAGAATCAATTTTTCCAGTCGAATAATATTGACTCATTCCAGAATGGTCACAACAGTCCTAAAGCAGCCTGAATTTCTGAATGTAATGTGTATCAGACAAAAATTTGTAAGAGCTAGAGAAAAACCTATTTGCAATTAGATAAGAACTAGGCAGCCTGGGAAAAAATGTTTTAATTTACATATTTAAATTCCAAACCAAATGTTTCCTCCCTTAAATACACATTTCATAACTTCCCAGTTAAAATGGATAAAAGAAAGGGATGAAGCTCAAATATAGAGAGTTGAGATGCCTGTAGTATCTAGAAACCCCTTAAAGATACTTCCATTTAATCTTATGCTACTCTTTGGATTCAGAAATTTATCTGTTTGGGTTCAGACATCCCCTGAAGAGATGACAACATTGCTCAAGTTCATAGAAAAGCAATAGCCCAAGATGAGTCAGAAGGGATAGATGTTCACACCAGGGGAGACTTCAGTTCTACTCCTGACAGTTGGAACAGCTCAGGTGTGGCCCATGAGCTTGCTTTATTCTATTTGGATAAAGAGACTTTGCTACTTGATTTGAAGAGGCAGAATTTAACTTTCGATGTGGAACCAGAGCAGATGCCTAGAGGAGTGTTGAGATGACATTGATCTTGCCTTGTTGAAGGTGGTACCAAATGATTTCGCAACGATTTCTTTAGCGTGATCTCCAGTCTCATCTCCCAAGTGATGGTAACATAGCCAAGTCTAGGGGCCCAGACAATGGCTCCCTAGTGTTCTCGCAAAGGTAGAAAGGAATGAGTGACATTCAATCTCTAAAGCCAGGCTTGGCTCGTTTTGTACGTGACAACTGGACATTGACTGTAGTTCAAGTTCAATAATAATACTGGCACTGGTAGCTATGGTGACCCGGTAGTTGACCTGACTAAAAAGTTTGCATTATTAGGCTTGAACCTGATGATTGAAGTTAAAACAATTCAGTGGAACTGCCAGCTCCTTTACATTATGTGTAATAAAGCCATGAAACTTATCATCCCAAGAGGAAACAAATTGGAACTATAAAAGTTTAGATAAGTCATAGTGATGGGGCTAAATGTATTAGTAAGGGGGACTAAGATTTTGGTGGTGGTGGTAGAGGAAGGGGAATATACATTTTGCCTTTCTAACACAGGGGAGGACAATATTTTCTTTCCTTGGAGTTAACAATCTTTTGGTATATGTAATTCCCTGAGCTGGGTAGTAGGAAAGGCTGCTTGACTCGCTGGCTCTGACATCAATCTGACAGTGATGTTGCCACAGAGTTAGGAGTCAGATAGAATTGGGGAACTGGAGGAGAGTCTTAACCCATGGTCTACAGTGATCCCACAGCATCTTTTCCCCGTAGATGCTAGCAGGGCTCCAGTTTCTCTTGGGCTTCTTTGCAAGAGGAAATGCCTTACAGACCACAGCCCCTGAGAATGATCTCTGCTTCCTACCCCTAGAAGGCTGTGACTGCAGGTGCTGATAAGCAGAAGCATCTCAACAAGGCATGAGAACACAGAGGGTCCTTGGTGAGGGCTGAGGCTGGGGTCCAAGTCCCTACTCACGTGGACTTTTCCCAGTTACTGAAAACTCCACTAAGGCATGGGCCTATCTCATCTCTTTCCTTGCTCAAACATTGTGGTATATATTGGTTAAATCAGGCAAATCAATGCCTTTAACATCAGAAACCCTACAAAGTTTCTCTATTTGTTCTCATCTGAAGATTAGATTAAAAGTCTACATTTGAGGCCCCTTGTAAGAGTGAGATCTGAGCTAATTGGCCTAGATCCCCCCGTGATAAGCCTGGGCAGCTAAACAGTGGGGCTGAGCCCAGGTGGTTTGTGAACACTTAGAAGAGGAATCAGGGCTGATTTAGAGGTTTGGCTGCAAGCAACAATGCCCTGAAAAGTAATATCTTAAAGAAGATAGATTATATCTCTCTCACATAAAAGAAACCTGAAGATAAGGCAATCCAAGGCTAGTGTTGCAGCAACAGGTTCAGGAAACTGCACTTGTTTTGCTGTATTCTGTGTATGGCTTCCATCTGCAGGCTACCTCATAGTCCAAGATGGTTGCTTGGGTCTAGCCATTATCTCCCTATTCTAAGCAGCAGGGTGGAGAAAGGTGAGAGAAAGTATGTACCCACTGCCTTACAAGATTTCCTGAACTCAGCACACAACACTTCTGTACTTAGTTCATTGGCCAAAACCAGTTACAGCCTAAGCTGACTGAAGGGGAAGCTGGGAAATAATCCTTCAGCTGAGTAAAAATGTATTCTGCCTAAAAGAAAATCAGAGTTCTTTTACAAGGAGGTGGGGGGAGTTGATTTGGAGAGGCAACTCAGGATATCTGCCACAACTAGATAACCCTCTCATATCCCCCGTCTCATGAGCTTGTGGATTAAAGTTTTCTTTAATTTTTTTATTTCTGAGTTAAATGGATCAAAAGTCCCCACCATTACCAGGCATTGGCCCTTCTTCATTCTAGTCTCATATTTACCTCCCCTCACTGCCTAGACAACTGGCATCCCTGTGCTTGGGCTGTTTTTGTCTGTGTTCTTCTCAAACATTGTTTGCTGCTGATCTTATAGCCAGTGTAAAGATAGAATCTTAGTTCATAAAGCCTAGAATATTATAAATGGGATGTTACAATATTCCAACTCCATGTTGCCTTTCTCTTAGGGAATTCCACTTCTGGTTTTCTCTGAGGACCCTGCTCCAGACAGCTTGCCTAGTACCGACCATTCAGGGGGGCTCCCTGTAGCAGAAAAACATACAAATTTCCTCTGCTTCACTTGCTTTGATACACCCTGCAACCAGGAGGCTGTGCTCCAGATGGTCTCTCTCTGATCTCTGCTTCATTCGTGGACATAGTCCACATTAGTGTTCATAACCTCATTCTATTCTAGGACTTCAGAGGCTGCCAGCTAGAGCAGTGGGGTGATTCATTATTTAATAGTATAATTGTTTTGGAGGACTATCCAGTTTTCCAGGTAAAAGTTCCCTGTACTTTTTAGTCTCTACTAATTTTAATAGAATCCGTTTAACCACATAGCTCTTTTCATCTCAGTATGTTTAGAGATCAGCAGGGGCTTGGGTCAGGAGAGGCGTGCAGAGTCAGGGCCAGAGGGAAGGGATCTACATCTTCTTTGGAGGAGAGGGCAGGACTGACTGCCTGAGCACACACTGCACAGATGCTGTGGAGGTGGGAGTGACCACTCCAGTGGCTAGTCGCTAGGCACAGGTTTGAGCCTTAGTTGCAGAATAGCCAGGATTCCTGCTAGATCTGTCATTACATCTCAGTCGCTCACTTGCTCTCCAATGTGATATTTTTAATGAGAGCGAAAGAGGTGAAGTTTTCGCTTCTGGGAATTTCACAAAAACTTGAGAACGCCTAGGGGATATTATCTGAATGTTATCTGTCAGTGTGATAGGGCCCCCTCAAAATTGAGAATCATGAGATTAGAGAATTATAGTAATCTTTATTTGGACTTCATCAAGGCTCTTGATCAGTTTATCCATGATATTTGTAAATTTGGGGGAAAAGATATAGAATATTTGAACCTGATTGAATTAGCATTCCCAGTGGGTGCTAATTAATGGAGGAGAGTGTCTAATGGGTGTCACTAGGCTCTGTCTTTGCCTAATAAAAATATAGAAGGCATGCTAATAAAAATTTCAGGTAACGTTAAATTGGCAGTGATAGCTAATATGCAGAGAAAGAATCAGGATGCAAAAACATCTCAACAATCTGAAATGATGATGTGAATTTAACAATAGGAAGGTTAGTGAGGAATAAATGGGATACCTATCTGGAGTCCAGACTATCAACCTCATACATACATGTCGAAGGAGACATGCTTAGGTTTACCATGTTTGAACAGGATTTTAACTGTCCTTCCTTCCTTCCCTCCTTCCTTCCTTCTTTCCTTCCTTTTTTCTTTCCTTCCTTTAACAAATACTTTTCAAGCTCCTTCTTCGCTCAGTGCTGGGTATTTGATGATGAACAAGATAGATATAATTCCTTTCCTTATGGAAACAATTAAATAAGAAAAAAATGGCACATACAATGGTAGAATAAAAGCAGTATCCTAGGGAATACATAACTTTAACATGTACATCTCAAGGGACGTTCACCTTGAGAAAGTGACATTAAAATTAAAATCTGCAGAATGAGTATGAGTTGGCTTACCAGACAATGGAGAGAGAAAGAATGCTCCAGTAAGAAGGAACAGCATGTGTGATGGCCTGGAGGTAAAATGGCGTAAAACTTGAAGGAATAGGAGGCTCGTTAATGCTGTATATAAAGGGTGGGGGAATAATGAGAGATGAAATTGGAGAAGTAAGATTGGAGTAGGTCTGGAAGGGTTTTGCAAGTCACTTAAAGAGCTTGGATAGTATTTTTCTGGGATGGAACACCATGAAAAAGTCTTAGATTTGCATATTGAAATGTCCCCACTGGCTTCGATGTAGAGAAGGAAAGAGGCAGGCAGGAGCACAACTAGGATCTGGAGACCTGTTAGGAGGCTGTCACTGTCACTGAGGTGAGAGATATTGGTGGCCTCCACTAGTGACAGTGCAGATAGACAGAAGCGGGCAGCACTAAAAAATATACAGAAGAGAAATCAAGGACTTAATAATGGTTTGGCTGGTGGGGGCGAGAGAGGATTCAAGAGTGACATTCAGTTGTCTCAAGATGACTGAGAGGATAGTGAAACCATTTTCTGATTTGGGGGAACATCAAGAGAGGAGCATATTTAGGAGAGAAGGTGATACATTCAATTTCAGACCTGTGGCATCTGAGGCAATCAGATGTTGTCCAAGTGCTGATGTGTAGCAGGCAGTTGGATATAAATCTAGAATCCAAGAGAGTGATTTGGGCTAAAGATACAGATTTGGGAACAAACTCAATGAGCCAACAGAAATAGCAAATTCAATCTTTGGCCACATTTATAAAAGCAAGGAGTCTAGAATAAAGGAAGTGATAGTTCTGGCTCTGGAGTATAAGATGATACAGGGGCTAAGAGCTCTGGCTCTGCCCTGTACAGGCTGTGTGAACCTGAGGGTGGTGACTTATGTCTTTAAGTTTCAGTTTCTTCATTATAAACTGAGGATTATAAAACCAGTTGCTACATGATATTTTTGTACGAATGGAAGAAGATAATGAATATAAAATGTGTAACAGTGCCTGGCATATGGTAAGTGCTCAAGCAGTAATAAGCATTGTTGTCATCATTGTTGTTATCATGTTTTACTCCTTGTTTAAGAGAATTCACTTTATAAGGGACTGGCAGACTGCCCCTTATTCAGTTGAGACACTGAAATGTGAAGATTTTCTTACAGGAGGAATGGTTAAAGAGCCTGGAGCTGGTCAGCTTGATATAGGAGGTTTAAGAGAGCACTTTTCAAATACACAAAAGATTTCCAGAAGAGAAAGAAGATAGAATTCTCAGTGGGACCCCAGAGGATGGAAATAAGATGCACTGACAGGAGTTTCAGGGAGACTGAACTCAGCTCAGTATAATAGGAACCTGCTAATAGCCAAAGTTCTCTAAAGATAGAATAGTTGCATTTTTTTGGAAGGAGGGACTTCCTCATCCCTAAATTAGAGTTCCTCTGATTGCAGTTAGAAGAGTCATGCCTGTTTCTGGAGGTGGGGTCGGATGTAGCCTGGCTAACTGTAGAATGATTGCCTAGTTTGAATGAGGTTTTTATTTAGAGCCTGGTGTCTTCAGCAAGTTCATTAAAATTTATTATAACAGTCATTCTCACACTTGTTCTCCAACCATAAAAGAGATTGCTTTCTCTACTGAGTGGTGCAAGGGCTGAGATTTTTTAGATAGGAATACTTCCCTCACAGGGGTCTGTATTCTACAACTGCCCAGTCTTTATGTCCCAAATGCACACAGCACGGTGTCATGGGTAAAGGGCACAGAATTGCCCAGAGCGCTGCTGCGAGGTTTTGTTTTTTCATTGACTCCTCTTGCCCACCAAATGCAGCATTATCCTTTCCCTGCTGAGCGGTCTCCTCCCCATCCAGCCCTCCCTCTAGGGTACAGCTTTAGGGAAGGCACAGTGATATGTAATAAGTAAGAGGAGGTCAAGACTTTAAATCTCACCACCCTCGGTTTATTTTCTGATACTAAAATGGAAGGAAAATAGAGTGAAACCTCTATGATTTATGGGCTTCTTTCTCTTTCAGTTTTCCAGTTGCCTCTTTGTGCTATGCTTGACATTTATGATATAAGGTATTAATATCTGGAAAGAAGAGCTGCTGGTGCTAATTATTCAGACCTGCTCTGTCAGTGAGCTGGTGAGCAGCACTCATATGTCAGATCCCATCTATGCATTAAGTCTTTAACTTTAAATAGGTAGGAATTATGAGGCGCTATGAGCTTTCACTGTATGGATTTCACAGAATGTCTACAGGATATATTAGTAAATCAGCCATGATAGAGTTGCTGAAAAGTGAGCCAATAACTGTGTGATATATGGAATCCTCAGGAAAATCTTTGATTTAAGAAATATGCCAGAGACACTAAAATGATACAAGGGAGGGAAAATGGAAATGATAGGACTAACTTTTCCTAATTCAGAAAGGAAAATGTTTGCCTCCTCTTCTAATTCTTCAGGTTGTCAGATGTGCCTTGATTCTAGTAGCTATTTGTAAAATTAATCATTTTAAGAGTATCAAACAGACCGGCTTTTTACACTTGATAAATTTTTGATGTTGAATCTTTGAAATATGCAGTGATGTGATTTTTTTCTCTCAAGAGTTTCTCCCCAGAAGCCAGTTAATTTGCAGATGCCAACACATAACTAATGGTTTTATCTCAAAAGATTAATACACATTAAATCAACATAAGGCTAAGGACTCGTGACTATATAGGCTTTTGTCGCGAGAGAATCCAGGCTTTGTGCTTCTGATAATGTTGGCAGTTGTCATCTCATGAGAAGTGATCATTGGTTAGTTAATTGGTCAGCCTAGTAGACCTTGTTATTGACTATCCCACGGTCAATCCTCCTTGTTAAATCACAGTGTTAAAGAACACTGATTTTGTTCAGGGAGCCATGTGCTCAGCTCCAGATGATGAGATATGATTGGCCTAAGCCAATTATGGTGAACTACACTTTTGCCTGTGAAGGGTTTAAGGGCGGGGAGCTGTCCTAATTCTGGCCAATGAAATATAAGAGTAATGGGGATTGAATGGGTTGAAAGGGGAGGAAACAGTGGTTTCTGGATTTCACGTGGGAGTTAGTCCTTTGTGTCTCTGCCTGATTTTGGATGTGGTTGTGAGATTAACTGGTCCTGAAGCTCAGCAGCCCTGTTGGGATCATGAGTAGAGACCATATCCAGTGCTTTGGGTGGCAGAACAGAAAGATAGAAAGAGCCTGGGTCCTTTCAGACAATATCAAGCCACCAAACCACTCTGCCTACCTCTGGATCTCTTTTTAAATAAATAACAAGTGTAATAATTTAAGCCATAGTCAAGTTTTCTGTATATTGCTGCTAGAAGTCTTCCTAGCAATCACAGTCAGTTACACTTATAGGCCTGAGACTTGTTCTTGCTCTATTGTTTTAATTCATTAAGTCTTACTTGCATGTAGTAAAATAAAATGTTGAACAATATATATAGGCATTAAATAAAAATGAGCATCTGTTATCCCAGTTCCCAGTGCCCTCCTCAGAGGAAACCACTTTTAATTGCTTCTGTTTTTAGTCCTCTATGGTTATGACTATAATTTAAAGTAATTTGCCTATTCTAATAATCCAGACATATTATTTTAATGGTATTTATTGCCTCCCCACTCTGAAAGATGAGAAATTTATCTTCAGCTTTGATTCCCTCCCCATATTTATTACATTTCCTCTATCATTACATTTATAGTTCTAAATCAATAAACATCACTTTTATGTTTTTACTATCCAAATATTATTAAGTTCAGAATCAAGCGAAGTGGCTTAATTCCTAGAAAAGGGAATGCAATTCTATATTTCTAAACTATTCAAGGGAGCATGTTCCAGGTGTCGGATTCTCTTTATTTACACTCAAATTCTTCAAAATCATGCCACACTTTAGTTGTTCATATTTGAACATTGGTTTCTTGAACAACTAGGATTTTTTTCATCCTAAATTGCTAATTGCCTTACTTTTTTCTCGTAAAGGGTGAAAACAAATGTATCACTAAGATAACAACTTCTAATCATACTATTTGTTGTATGGAAAGTACTTTCTTAGAAGATATTCTCTTAAGTGTCTGACTTCCTATTCTATCAATAACATATTCCTGCAGAACTATGAAAAGACATTGTTCATTGTTTTCTAGGAGTATTGCAGATAAGAAGTCTGATGCCTATTTTATTTTAATTTTTCTGTAAATGAACTTTTTCTTGATCCCTTTTCAGCCTCCCCCGTCCCTCCTTTTGACATTCAATTCCACAAGGATGAATTTAGGAATGAGCCTCTATGTGTTTGCTCACTAAATCTTATGATTCTTTTTTCTTAAATCTTATGATTTTTTTTCTTTTTTTTTTGAGTTCTAGAGAATTTTATCCTATTTTTTTTTTAAATTAACATCTAATTCACTTACCATAAAATTCACCCTTTTAAAGCACATGATTAAAAAGAATTTTTTGGTATATTCACTAAGTTGTGCAACCATAACCACTGTCTAGTTTCAGAATATTTACATCATCCTCAAAAGAAACCCTATAACCGTTATTAGTCATTCCCCTTTGCCTCTTTTCCCCAGCCTCTGGCAACCACTAATCTACTTTCTGTCTCTATGGCTTTGTCTATTATCAATATTTTCATTTAAGTGGAATCATCCAATATGTGGCCTTTTGTGTATGGTTTCTTTCATTTAGCATAATAGTTTCAAGATTCATCCATGTCGTAGCATATATCAGTACCTCATCCTTTCTTATGAATGGATTCATAATATTGCATTGTTTGTATAAACCATATTTTGTTTATCTATTCATCAACTGCTGTTTATTTTCTCTTGCGCATTTTTTTCAGTTCTTTCCCTTTGGCAGTTAGCTGGATGTAGGACTTCTTATATGATCCTCTATAATTTTAACTTTTCTTTCATATCTTTGATTTCTTTCTTTTTTTGTTTAGCTACCTGGACCAGATATGTTAGTAAATTGCCTTGATTTTATTTTTCAGCCCTTCTATTACATGTAAAAAAAGAAAGTAAGCATATTTTTAATTTCCAGCAATGTTGTCTTGTATTCTGGTTGTTTCTTTTTTATAAAAAGCTTCTTTTACATTTTCCTAGGTCGTTAGATCCACTATGTTGTGAATTAAGTAAAATAAGGCCCTCACAATGTCTGGTACGTGGTATGTACTTCGTTTACATAGGACTTTCTCTCTTTTCTCCTTCTAAATTGATAAGGCTAGTTTAATATCTTCACTAAAATGGAGCCCACCTTTCCATTTGTCATTCCTCTGAGTTGTTAGGCAAGTGGACAACTGTCCAGTTGCTGCAGACCAAGTCAGATGTCGACAGCTTTAACCTTGTTTCTGTTCACGGTTTGTGCTCTTTTTTTAAGTTCAGATTCATCAGGGGCATAATTTATACAAAAGAAAATTCACCCTTTAAAGATGTGCAGTTGAATGAATTTCGATATGTGTATACAGTTATGTTCCTACAACCATAATCAAGATAGAGAATAGTTATATCAACCTAAAAAGTTCCCTTGAGTTCTTTCTCAAATCTCTCTCCTGTAGATTTCTTTGAGTGTTAATGATCAATCCTATAGATTCCTGTCATAGGTTTCTCCTGCTGTGGTGTGGATTTATTCTCTTACAAACCTCTCTACTGACCGTTGGAGCCCTGGGGTCTGACTGTGAACTCTGTGGGTGGGACATACTGATAGGAAAGTTTTCCTTTAGGGCATATGGGTGTGAAGTAGGAAGGCAGTCATTCTGCTGCTCAAATTCCATAGCCTCTAATTGCTTCGATGTAGGGGATAGGAATGGGGAGGAAGAGCTACCTGCACCAGATAGTTCATAAATAGTCTTTTACTTAATTACACTAACTATTGCTTTGCATCCTACTTCTATTCTTGTTTCTTGTCATCTACACATTTAGGGTATCCTAGGACTCTGGCATGAAGAATGGCTCCCACCTCTGCTGTAGCCATCTTCCAAATGTGTTCTGGGTCTCACCTTTCTTCACGCGGGTTTATCTAGTAATATGGTCCCATCTTCTTTCCTGTTGCCAAGAAATTTATCAAAATATATTTCTCAGCGATATTCTTCCTGCTAGTCACAGTGGTGTCATGACTTATTCATACTGTATTTCTTTACCATAAATGCCACGCGATTTTTGTGAGGGAGTGGAAATAAACACACATGCTCGGTGTGCCATCTTGAAGTGTAAATCTTCAAGAGACCAATTCATAAGAATCTATGGTAAATCTGAGAGATTAGCAAGTAGTCAAATTGCTTGAATATATTCTCAGATTAAACCTTTCTTCATGGAAAAGAAGAACTATTATCTCTATCTGTGAACAAACTTCATGACTGACGTCACCATTAACATGTACTTTGGTTCTCAGCTTTCAAGTTATTTATTTATTTTAGACTATAAACTTTCAGACTCTCATAGGTAGTTTCAGGAAGTGTCCTAAAGTCACAGGTATTGACATCTTAGAGAAGTATAGTTTAGTTTTAGCCATATGGTAAATATGGCCTGATAGTAGGTTACTTCATCAATACATATAACATATTTGTGATAGATGCAGAAGCTACAATTTGATTTTTACTAATGTAGAACTTGAAGCAGGGCAGCTAGATCTGGGTTATAGAGAAGTTCAAAACATTGGGTTAAAATCTACTAGAGTGGATATAAAAATACAGAGTATGCAATGCCTCACCTTGCCTCCCATTAATTTTTTGAAAGGAATGCTTTAGAAAAGGAAAGTCAATTTAAACCAAAACCAAAACATTCCTTTCTCATTCTAAATCATAAGTTACCACTAAGATAGCTTTCATTATTGATCTTTTCTTTCTCTTCATTAAAATTGTAGGGGGAAGGAAAGGGAGGCTATTAAAACATTCTCTCTTTGAGTTGCAAAGAAATAAGCTTCCTGAGGCAAAAATCTCTGGTTGTTGGGCTGTAGTCTCCTCATCGTGAGCTCTTGAAGTTATAATATTCTGGCAATAAGGACTCTCCATTCCATAAGGAGGCCAACCCAGCTTTCAAACCTCTCTTGAGAAGTTAGTACCCAACAGAGCTTGTAGTGGAGAGGGTGTTGAAGCTCTCACCTTTTCTTTCTTCGGGGCCTTAGCCGTGATCTCTTTTCTTGCCCCTCCCATGGAGCACCTGGACATACAAAAGGGACTTAGTAGGGGTCTAATGTAGTTGAGATGGCGAGCAGTCATCACCTTGCTGAACCCTATCAGGGATGCTGTCCTACATGGTAAGTGTGCTCCTGATATGTGATTTTTATACAGGTCATTGATGTTTTGAGGAAAGTGCTCTCCCTAGCAGTGGAATCTAGCCTAACTCTATCATATACATGTATCATGTATCATGCACATCAGTCTGATGGGAACAGGGGGCTTAATCTTCATATGGGCTGAGTTTTCTTGCCTATAAAGAGGAGATTGTAACACATGCCCTCCTTACATGAAATATCAGATATACCAGGGCCTTTGTGCCTGAGTTTTGGAAAGCACAATGCTCTCTGCAAATTTAAGATGATGTTACTGTGGCTTCTCTTATCCTTGCTCTAGTTTCCTGCCTGGCCCTGCCCACAAAAACCAGCTGCTCCTGTTTCTTCTGTGACTTGTGGTGGCACCTTGGGGACTCATGCATTTAGCTCTATCAGTTTATATGAATAGCCACTCACCAGTTATACCCTCCCTGCCTATGGGGCTGGGCAGCCCTCCAGCAGCCACCCTCTCAGGAATTAGGCTCTTTCTTATTGTCATACCGAGACCTCGAGACCTCCTCGTCAGAGCACCTCACAGGGCCTCAGGGGCCAGCACTAAGCTGGAGAGGAAGAAAGAGAGGGAGGCTTGTCTGTGTATTCAGGGAGGTGCTTAGTGAGTTTGTGTATGAGATACAAGGGTGAGGCTGAGGTGAGCTCATGTTTGAAGAATTTGAAGAACTGGGTGTAGGGAGAGAATGTAGAACAGGCTGAGGAAAGGTGAATTGCATGCTAGATGGGTGTGAAAGCAGCTAATGCTATGTGAGTGAGGAAGAAGCAAGACCAGGATATACTATCTGTGAACTTCACATTGCTTGTTTATTTTCGAGTCACTTCCCCCTTTACCCTTTTGGTATGTGTGCATATTTCTCTCCATTGTGTCTCTTCCCCTTTGCCCTTAGCTGGAAGAGGGATGGGAGGAAACGCATGAGGCTACTGGAAGGTGGAGGGAGAATTGCACTGCCCTCTAGCTGCCATAGCAGAAACTACAGAGATAACCTGGGTTTCTGTCTGGATAGCAAGACACCTTTAAAAAACATGTCTTTTTGCCTGACTCTTGGGTTTTTTCCTGAAAGGAAAAATGGATGAATTATGTAAATGCAAAAGAGAGGCATAAATCAAAAACAAAGGGGATCATTCATCAGTAAAGTTTTGTGGTGGTTATAATTTTAGTTTTTGCTAACTGAAAACATGGTGTTGGCAGCAGATAAGACCATCATATCCCTACTTGTAGTGTGCCTATCTTGTTCTCAGAATGTCAACTAATACGGTCATCAATAGCAAAAAGGCATAGGGTTTCAGGACATAAAATCTCTCTTACCAGCAGCCTGCAGCATTCTATCACATTTTCTTCTCAGACCCAATTCTTGAAGCCCCATTCATTGCAAAGAAAGTTGGAGCTAGAAGGCAGAATAAGTCAAAGGTGAATAAGTCAAAGCTAAGCTTGAACACTGAAACCCTAGTGTTGATAACTTGGAGTCCACAGACTTGGAGCTGACCACATCACCCTCCCCTTCAATACCCAACTTCCAGATGAGAAGGCAGAGAGGTCCAGGGCAGAGTGACTATCATAGGGAGCGCACAGGTGAACTACCTAATCTCGTAGTTCATCCTCAGACATAAAGAGAGCTCACTGCCTCGAGAAATTTACAAAATGAAGTGAATGAAAGAAGAGAAGGGACAAGTGTCGAGTCTATTAGGAAAGGAAAAGTCTGTTAGGAAAGCAGCCCAGTGAAGCAACTCAGTTTCATGGTCCCATTTTCCAGATGAGAAGACTGAGGCACAGAGAGTTTATTTGCCAAAGTCATTGGCTTTGTGGAGCTTTGTGGGCACTTTTTGGAGCTCCCACCCTCTGTTGTTCCAAAGTTTGTGCTAGTCCTAACAGGAAGCAAGAAAAAAACATCATGTCCTACTTACCCAATAGAACTATGATATTTTAGTGCTGAAGTAGTATCTGGGGCCATCTATTACATCTCTTAATATTTTCATTTCAAAGGTAAAGAGACCAAATTGCCCAGGGCCAGGCAAGGTAGGCTCAGAATGCTTTCCCAGCTCGGTAAAGGCCACCACTGTCTACTCAAGTCTTCTAGCCAAAAACCCAGATGACATCTTGATGACTCACCTTCACCTTATACAAGAAATCCACTTTTAAGTTCAGCAAGGTCCAACTCTAAAGTATTGAATCCTTTCTCTTCTCTCTTTTGGATTTATGCAGTAGTCTCTTAATTAGCATTTCTAATTCCCCTCTTTGCCCACTAACCATAGTCATCTTTAAAAAATGGAATCTGTCACTCTTCTGCTTAAAGCACATCAAATACTTCCCATAATCTTAGATTAAAATCTAGACCCCTCACCGTGGCCTCTAGGCCCTCTGTGAACTAATCCTTTTCTTCTGACCTTACATAGGGTCCTGCTCCATCCTGCTGGCTGTCTCTTGCCACGTTGGCCTCCTTTCTGTGTCTTGGACCCATTAAACTCTTTCTCATCTCAGGATCAGTGCCTGAAAAGTTTTTCCTTGGAATCTGGCTAGCACCTTCCCATTCGCCAAGTCTCTGCTTAAATATGAGAAAAGCCTTCTCTGATAGACTTATTACAAGTACCCGCTACAGTTCTTATCTATCACATTACCCCATTTCTTTCTTTCATGGCATTTACCACTATCTGTAAACATCTCGATTATCATGTACTTGTTTATTGTTTTTCTCCATTAGAATGAATTTAAGTTTTTTGATGGCAGAGACCTTACTGTCTTGTTCGTCTGTGTTTTCCAAAATTTAGACCAATACCTGACACATAGAACATGCTTAAAAATACTTTTTGAATGAATAAATGACCAAATAAGTTCAGGCTTTTGATTCCAAGTCAATGTTCTTTCCTTTACAACTCACTGAGATATAAGATTTGTGACATACTTGGGAGTTTGAAAGCAGAAATTTTGCCCCCAGTGAGTAGCAAGGTCAGAAAAATGGGCAATTGGTAGGAGAGAGCCTGAACGCAGGATGAGTGTGGGAAGGCAGATCAGGGATTGTCTGTGTCAAGATCTCCAGTGACTATTTCTTGATGTATCCACAAATATTTGTGACAGAGTCTTATTACATATAACAGCAAATTCCAAAGCAGCAGTGACAGCAGAAAAGAATGAACGGCTAAGGAAGCAAGCCCTGAGAAGAGAAAGTGCTTTTGGACAACAGTTCCTTCATCTCAGCATTTTTCATGGATTTCGAATAAGGGGTAATATTTTTATTTACACATTTGCCTTGAAAACAAAAAGCACCTTATATATTTTCAAAATGGAAATGACTAAATCACATGTTTAAGTTTTGCTTGCTATTTTATATTTTTAGTGAGTGCAACGTTGTCCACCCCCTGCCACCACACCCTAAGTCTGGGTGGGATACTCTGAAGTATCAGGAAGCTCACTCCTCAACAAGATTATCCTCTCCATTTTGCTTAAATTTTCTATAAATAGCTGAAGGCAGCTTTAAAATGCTAAAAATTAATGTCAACAAATACAGAAAATTTATTGTGTTCAAGCCTGTAAGCCTTGACCATAACACGTAGCCCTCAGGAACCCTGAGGACAGGCCCATGGTTAGTTTAGTGTTCCAGTGGCCAGGAAGCAGTAGATCCTCACAAAGTACAGCATATATGTAAATATGCTAGATACTTGGGAGATAAATAGTCATTGTTCTCAGAGTGCATAGTAGATGTTCAGTAAAAATGTTTAAAAGTGTATGTAGTTGGGGAACAGGTAGGAGACTGTAGCTCAAAATAGTATAGGGTAAATGTCCCAAGAGAAGTATACACCATTAATTTGGACATGTAAAGAAGAAAATTATGACCTATAATTTCAGGATCAGGGAGGGTTTTGTGAAGGAAAAGTGTTTGAGGATAGAAAATATGAGTACTGACTTAATGAATGAGTAAATGCACTTTGTGCAAGGGCAGAAAATGCCAAGCAGAAAGAGAGGCAGGAAAGCCTAGTCAGTGGAGCGTAGGATCCATGCAGGATCCATGCAGAAGAAAGGTCAATGTCTGGAGCACCAGGCTGGGAGACTGTGCTGTTGAGGCTCAGACTCCAGTAGAAGGAATTGGTATTGGAAGTGGGAATAACTTGTCAATCGCAAACTGCAGTGTGCAAAATATTCCTCTGAACCTTCATCCCACCTTGCTGAAAGTAAATCCAGTTCATCGTTTGAGGACTTTAAAAATACATATATCTCCCTCAGTATCTCAGAGACTTTTGTGGTTCCTTGAGAAACAGAGGAACTTACCCCTAATTTTTCCTCGTCATGGTAGTCCTACTGTCAAAGCTGTCACAGACCCTTAAATGTCAGTGGTTCTGCTTCTGTGCTCTTTTGGGGCTGCAGGAATCTTTCTTCATGTGGAACCCATACTGCCTGGAGTGCAGCCTCCTTGGGTTCACTACGGTCATGTCCCTCGGAGGCCCTGGCTTCTCTCCCATGTCCTGTCAGGAGTAGGACATGGGTGTCTGCTGCTTGTGGAAACCACCATGAATTTCTAGGATAGGGCAACACTCTATTCTCTCCTTTGCTGCATCAGCTTCTTCCTCCCTCCTCCAGCATAATCTACTTCAGGACCAAACAGCAGGCAGGGATAGTAGGGAGTTTGCTTTTAAGCTTCTTCCACAAAAGTCCCTGCAGTAAGGAAGCAATAAACTGGCTACTTGCTTAAAACAGGGGAGGAAAACACTGGCAATAAAAAGCATAGATTAATAGCTCGATAAATTATCCTCCATATATTTGATTGGGTGGACAATGAGAAGCCACTGATGATTAGGAATAATACTATTTATATTTATTGTTCACTTTTTTTCTTCTATTAGGTTAAGGATGGAGGAAAAAATGCAAAGTAAAAAGAAAAAACATGGTGGAAGATGCTAGAATTTGGAGATTTGGTGGACATAGTCTTACAGGGAACCCATTTAACATGGCCGACTGACCTTCTGGCCGCACACCTCTGTTTTCCCCTCACTTTGTTTAATCGAGGGCTGAAGTAGGTGGCCCTGGTCACAGGGTTCAGGGTCTTCCTGTTGCAACTCTGTTTCTTTCCCAGACATTATATTAACTTTGAAGGCGATGTAAGGGAAGATTTTACTTAAGACCATTTTCCAATAGGGCTTTTGGATTGGTAGAAATTGCACTAGGCCTCAAGTAACAGAAACCTAGAAAACAGTGACTTAAAAAATTAGAGGTCTTATTTTTCTTACTTACATTTGGAAGGACAGAGTCAAGGGCTGATATTGGGATTCCATGAAGCCTCAGGACCTCCACTATTTCCACTCAGTAAACTTTACTGTGTTCTTGGGACCCCCTAATCACAATATGGATGATCCACCTGTAACATGTTCCTAGGCAGGAAGAAAGGTAAGGACAAAGAATCCAGTCAACTGAATCTATCTGCCTTTTAAAGAGACTTCCCAGAAGTTCTTTTGACTTTTACCTAAATTTTGTTGGCTCAGACTGTGTCATGTGGCCATTGTGGGTGCAAAGGAAGCTGGGCAATGCAGTTTTCTATTGGACACATTGCTACTCTGACAAAAATTAAGATTTGCTAATAAAGAAGAAGGGGAATGGATATTGAGTAGGCACTTAGCAGTGACTGCCATATTTCATACCATTTTGCCCCTTTGTTTCAAGTTAGTATCCTTTCTGGGAGAGCAAATCAAATTTTAGCAAACATAAGTAAATCTTTTGCAAACTCTTCTCTCTTCTGTGTATGTGATTTTTGTATTGGTACTTCATATTGTGCATATTATAATTTACTTCATTAGCATAGATCATCCTGAATTGATTGTATTTCTGGATGTATCTGTGTAGTTAATTATATAGTCGCCTCTAACGGCCCCCAGGACCCTCCTATATTTCTACTCAGTAAAGCTTACCATGTTCTTGGGGCCACCTAATCTCAGTATGAGTGATCCACCGCTAACATTTCTTTATTAAGCATCTTTTCGTGCTTTCCTCTTCTCTCACTTTCTATTTCTCTGTGTGGACCATCTCATCTCTCTCTATATATACTTCAACAACCACTTATTTTCAGTTCTCAAATTTTTATATCCAAGCCAGTCCTCACTCATGACTGTACAGTCTGATATACTTAACTTCATTCAGGATAAAGACTTAGTCTCAAAGGTGCCTTAATTTCAACATGCCCAACGAACTTATTGTCTTTTCCTCCCTAACTTTTACCTCTTCTGTGTTACTCACCTCATTGACTACACATACCCAGGCCAGAAACCGGGGAGTCATTCCCAAGTCTGCACTCACGTTCCTTCCTTCCCATGACCATTCAATGTTAGAGTCTTGTCCAAAGAGTACACTGAATATTCTCATATGTGTCCTCTTCTCTCTTATTCATTGCTATGTCTCAAATTCACCTAGTTTGGATCAGTTGTTTTTAGTTTTTCTTGTTGCCACAATAGATATCAGCTAGATTTGTTCAATAGCTTAGCAGTAATTCAGGATATGCAGCTGTCTGTGATATTTTTCAAATCATTATGATCTCATGTAGACATTTAAAAAATGTGAGCAATTGTGGATCACCTGAATGGTTGCCTTAGAACTGTGTGCTGACAATTGGTTTCAATGCTTGCATATGCATTTGTGTTTTTATTGTACCAATGGGTGTTACTATAATTATCAATAACCCCTCCCCCCAACACACACACAAGACAGAGGGACTTTGTACCCCAAAATGAAGCATCTGTGACAGATCAAGTTCAGTTAAGTCACTATCTTTTGTTATATTAACAAAGGTGTTACCTTAGTTCAAATAAGTAAAACTGTGGCCCAAGTGGTATAAGTTACTGAATTCAAAAGAACTTGTACTAGGATAGTCTGATGTCAGGAGTAAAAATCTGTTTTCGTACAAATGACATCTGTCACATCGAATTAATACTGTCAATTTGTTAGTTTAAATTTAATACGTAAATTTTTATAGTTGCATAAGAGCTATAATCATAACGTGCTTATACCTAGTTGTAGGTTTGTACAGGTCTAAACAGCAATGTACTGAAAATATCCATGTGGCCCTTCAGGTTTATGAGAACTTTTTCTTTTGAAGAGGTGTGTATATCACTTAAGTAGGCTGGAGCAGGGTCAGCAAACATTTTATGGAAAGGGCTGGATAGTAAATGTTTTAGCCTTTGTCAGCCGTGCAGTTTCTGTCGAAACTATTTAACTCTGATGTTGTAGCATGAAAGTAGCTGTTGGTAATACGTAAACAAATGAGTGTGGCTGTGTCCAATAAAACTTCGTTATACACAACAGACCCATTTGGACTTCACATGTAGTTTTGATTCTGTGCTGTAGCAAATGCCTCAGACTTCCTTCTCCATCTTCTTAAACGAACTCTTACTCACCCTTGAAGCTAAAACTTAAAACTCACTTCCTCTCAGAAGCTTTCTCTGGCTCCTTCTGGCTGAGTTTATGCTTTTGTCCTCTCTCTCTCTGCTTCTTTATATTCGCTCTGTATTACCATAACACTTTCAGAAAACTCACGTGTATTGTTATTGGGTATTACATGACCATTTCACTATCTTCTTCTCTAGGTTGAGCTCTCCCTTCTCTGCAGCATGAACTGCTCCACTCTTATAATTATTACCTTGCACCACCAAATTTAGAGGATTGGTGGAAAGAACAGAGGAAATATGAAAAAGTGTGAATTTCATATTGACCTCATATTTACCCAAAGAAATCGAAAGGAAAAAAAGTCCTAGAAATGCCTGAGTTTTCTTTGAATTGGCAAAGTTAGGTAGTTTTCCTTCTGTGGAAATGGGAGCTTGTAAGCTAAGTCACCTTTGAAGAAATAAAGGGAGTTTTATGTTTGTACCTCTGGGTTTTGTGACTGTAAAATTTATGCCTGTGATAGAAGTTATTTAACTTTGATGAAAGGAAGGAATCAGCTGAGAAATAAAAAACAAACAAGAAAAAAGAAGAAAACATATTGTGTATATTTGATGTAAACATATTGTATATGTTTAGGGTGGGTAGACATTTGGAGATGTAATAATCGAAGTTTGGATTTGGGGCAAGAGGAAGCCCAGGACAGGCCTGAGGGCTGTGGAAAGGGTGGGGGCCAGGCAGTAACCCTGAACACTGGGCAGGGCGAGATCAGGGGACTCAGAGACCAGCAATATTGTATATTGAACTTTGCCTTTCCCTTTGTTCTTGGCCGTCCTCTATCCTGCTCTTCCCTGCCCCGTTTCTGTATTTCCATTTTCTCTACATGTTTCTACCCTGCACTGTCTTCTTCTGAACTAGCTGTAATATGGAACCAAAGTAAATACTTTATTATTTAAATTTTCTTTTCTTTTCTCTATTCTAAAGTTTCTATGTAGGTCAGTTGATCCCTCGCTTCTTAAATAAAATAAGAATTCAAATCACTTTTAACTTTCAGAATTTAAAATATTTTTCCCTATCACGTGTAAGAAAAAAATGATTTTCACTATGGTTACATATTTTAGGGAAAACTCAAATCATAAAAATACAAAGTTAAGGATTACTCTTTTGTTCTATTTGATAATATAATTATTTCACTTAAAGAAAAAAAGAGTATATAAAAAAACTGGGTAATTTTATTAAGACATGAATGACTAACAGTGAAAATCCTATAAGAAAAGTTCTTTTTCCACAAAACGGCAGTGGTATAAAAGCAGGGAGAACTCCCAGGCCTACCATGACCGCCACCATCACCACACACACATGTGCACATACAAGGTGGTGGGAGAAGGTCTGTAGCCGAGTTTCCTAATCAGAAAAATATCTTCGAAAATTTAAAACCAAGTTGCAAGTTGTAAGGTTTAAGGAGTGATCCTAAGACTAGACTATATCCTTGGCTAGATCTCTGAGCAGGCCTTTTTCTATTTGTGATTTAGATCTTTCTATGGGAGTGTCAAGATTATATACACACTTACACACCAGATACAGGTCACATATTTATCACTAATGAACAGCAGATAATAAAATCCTCAATGGGAAATGGCATTGGACATACTTCGTTGTTCAGATTACTGTTTATTATTTGAGAAATGTTAACACTGATCTGCTTGTCATCTGATTATTAAAATAAAAAAGTCTTTTACCCTAAGTAGTTCTCATTAGATGATGATATCAGTGATTTTATGCAAACATGTTGACATTTTATCGTATTATATTTCTAACAGGGTCCAAATTTCAGACAATATTTTTTATAAAGACCTAGGGTCACCCTTTATCCCTTTAGTGGTCCTTCACTAGAAATATCGTCACCATCATCACACCACTGAGAGCTTGTGTGCCACACATTGCATGTGTAGTGACTCAATGCTCGCACTGACCATATGAGTTCTATGATTACCCACATTACAGATGTGGAAGAAGATTCAGAAAGGGTAACTTGCCCAAAGTCACACAGATGGTAAGCAGCAGGCCAGGAAGACATCCCAGACAGCCTGGCTCCTGAGGCCTTATGCTTCACCTCCATGCTTTCCTTCTTCTCAAGATTCTCATTCCCAAGTGAGCCAATTTTCTCTAATCGACTGCAGGATATTCTTCTCCCGTCTGTGTCTATCTGTGATCTATATCCACCATTCGTGAATAAAACCAATAAAGCTTTGTCTGTATAAATGACCTGTGTTAATGTTTCTTGGCATTAAGATGGCTCATGGGGAAATAGAAATTATATTTGCAGTCCTTGTCTGGTTTCCTCAGTAATGGATTATGTCTACAGGATATGAATTCAACTGGTTGAAAAGTGAAAGAATCATTATTAATAACGGTACAGCTGACATCATAGGGCTCCTGATGTGACACATTGAGAAGGACACAACATCGCCTATGTGATAGTACTGCCAAAATGTTTCACCTGAATCTAATCATGAGGAAACAATCAGATACATACACATTAAAGGACGGTCTGCAAAGTAGCTGGTCTGGACTCTTCAAAGGCATCAATGTCATAAAAGATAAAAAGGCCTAGGAGCTCTTTAAGATTGATAGAAACTAAAGAAATGGGACAATGAAATGCAGTGCATGGTCCTTGTCTGGATTCTGGATCAGGGGAAAAACAGCTATAGAGGACACTTTTGAGACAAAGAAGAAATTTTGAATATGGACTATACATCAGATAATGTTAAATTTCCTGAGCGCGCACGCGCGCACACACACACACACACACACACACATGCACACGCACACATGCACACACACACAGAGCAAGTTAAAATGTTAACAATTAGTGAATCCAGATGAATGATAAATAAATGATTGTAGAACTATTCTATGCTATAATTTTAAGAACAACTTTTCTGAAGGTTTGAAATGTCAATAATTAAAAAAAAAAAAAACATATATGGGACTGAGGAAAGGAATGGAGATATATAGATTAAACAGGATTATCCCAGAGTTAGACATGGTCAAAACTGGGTATTGAATACACAGAGGTTTAGTATATTATCTTACTTTTTATGTATTTGACATTTTCCCTAACACAAAGGTTTAAAAAACAGAAAGATTCCATCAGATTTAATGGTTCCGATTCTCACTAAATGATGAGGATTAACTGCCATGAAGATTTTTTTCCCTTTCTGTATCTTGCCCTCACCCCAACTCCTACCTAGCCCAGCTGCCATTTCCCTTGGTTGGATCCCAACTCCACCCTCTTCCCCCATTTTCATCCAGCCCCAAACCAAAGTGGTGTAGTTGTTGTTTTTAATTTTATCAAGTTGTTGTTTTTAATTTTAATTTTAATTTATGGCGGTCGTGGTAGGCCTGGGAGTTCTCCCTGCTTTTATACCACTGCCGTTTTGTGGAAAAAGAACTTTTCTTATAGGATTTTCACTGTTAGTGAAAAACTGATTTTATCGTCTCACTTAAAACCCTTCAAGTTCTGCCCATCCTTTTAGGAGAAAACTCACCACCCTGCACAGCCTTCCCCCCTCACTCTCTACCTCCTTTCCCTGGGTTCCGGGCTCATAGCCAGTGTAGGTCTTTCATTCTTATCGCATCGTTCTCCACAACTATAGAACAGCTGGCCCCTCTCTAGAATGCCCCTCTTTGCTTACTTAGTGCTTATTCAGTCTTCAAGTATCACTTCTTTATGAAATCCTTTCCTGGTCTATCTGGTTAGGGTAAAGCCCCCAGGATGGGCTTTTGTGGGAGTAGGAACATTTCTTTGGTAACATCCTAACTGAGCAGATTTATGCTTTCCTTTCTCACTAGGTTGCAAGCTCTCTCTTTGCATTGCTTACCTTATGTCCATAGTAGGTACTTGATATTGATACATATTTTTTAATACATAGTTAAAAAAATTTTTTTCACTAAAAATTTTAGAATTTTGGTTTTGATAGAGTTCTATAGTATTTATCTTAAAAAGGATAAGAGATTATTTCAAAGTTTAATTTCAGTTTTCTTTTTCTTTTAACTGAGGCTAATTTCAGTTCTTAAGTTGATGTGGTCCCCTCTGACAACATAGAAACATTATTGTCATAATGCTCCTTGAAAAGTTGGATAAGTCACTTGGTTTCTCTTTCCTTTCACAGTCGATGACTTCATGCAAAACGATGCAGCAGTTCACATCATTCTGTCAGTCCCCATCAAGGAAATATTGTTTTCCAAAATTAAAATTATGAATCAACTCACAGGAGAATGTCGTCAAATAAACAAAGAATCATCAGTTATATTACACTGCCAACTTTTTGATAAGCTTAATTCTTCTAAATGCATTTAACTTTAAGGAAGAGTAATACAATTTAATAACAACATAAAATGGGATCGTTTATCTTCCAAGTCCTAGATATTGGGCAGATGTCTTCTCTCTTCTTCTTAATATATTGTTTCAAACACAAAATTTTTTTACTTTTCCCTTCTCCTCCTGATTTGTTTCTCCTCATTTCTATATATGTGGTTTGGGGAATGAGCTCTATGTATATGTTTAACTAAATCGCTCATCAGGCTGTAGTTTTCACAGTTGTAAATCTCTGAGATTTGTGGATTTAAGTTCCCAAGGCAGTGCTATTTATATGGCCTAATACAATTTGGTAATTATTAGCATATTAGTAATGGTTATTTTAGTTGCAAGTGACATAAAACCAAATTCAAACTGATTTAAACAAAAAGAGAAATTACTGGCACATGTAAGTGGGAGATGAAAGATGGATGCTGGTTTCAGGGGCTCAGATGGGGTGAATTGGTGCTTCCCATCTCCTGGCTTGCTTTCCTCTGTGCCACCTTCATTCTCAGGTAAGCACTCTCCTTACCTGTAGCAAAGGAGTGTTCATGAAGCAACACAGTAGGTCATTCACTGATACTGAGTGAACTTTGGATATTTGCAAATGAGGCAAGGGGCTCCAACTGAGACCAAACTGGGATTTGGGGTCTCCTTGTGTGTCTGTTCATGTGATCTGTACTTTTGTTTTCTTTTTTCTTTCTTTTTTCTTTTTTGGCTTAAGGAGAGGTTTTGTTATAAGGCTCTGGGAGACAGGCAAGGTGAGGAGGCATCACGTGGTGCCATGTCTCCTACATGACCCAAGAAGCAGTTTTTGAACCTCTGCGAGAAGCACAATTATAATAGAAGGTGAAATCAGTGCAGCACAGTTTGGATGCATCAAGGGCATGATAGCTTTGAAATGCTTCCAGGAGGCAACGTCAGTGCAAGATAGGACAGCATGGCACAGAGAAGGAATGACGAGCCTGAAGGCTATAGTCTCATTTTTGAACACCCTCTAGGAGACTTCCAGAGCTGCTTGGGTGATTGGGGTGGAGAGGCAGATTGGGGCAGAGAAACAATGCAGAAGACATCATCAGAGTTAAATCAGAGTAAGTGAATGTGAAGATATAAAGAAATAGTATTGTGTGTTGACAACTATTTCAAGTTGATAACTCAGTAAAATACACTGCTTATATAGAAAGCCAGTGGCATTATCACAGGATGTTTTTCATTTGTTGCCTATAAAGAAGTCATGTTATTGCTCTGAATGGGCTTTCAAAGATAGAACCAGTGTTAGAAGAGCCGTTTCAGACATGTTGCAAATAACCGAGCAACGTTAAGATTCCTCACAAGAACACTCTTCTTATATAACTTCTTCTCTGGTTAAAAGCATTTAAAATTTTTAAGAACCATATATAATAGAATTTCAGGAATTATACATTCAAATCAGTCATGTGGTCTACAAAAGTTAACTGTAAATTGTTATCTAGATAAAAGCCTCTATTACTTTTGTTTGTATAAGCTCGGATTGTAAATAAAACTGCTGCCAGAAGAATGCTCATTAAAGTGGATTTAAGATTCCAAATGAAAAGTTATTGATTTCAAAAAGGATAAACAACACTAAGCCTCTAATATCATCTGAAGTTATTAAATTACCAATTTAGTTACTGTTATTTTTTTTTACTACCTTGATTATTTATTAAGTAAATTGTATAATATGTTTGAAATGAAACTGAAACATATCAGCCAATAGTTGTTTTCCACAGACATTTAGAAATTAATGATGCTGAAAAATGGTGATGAGTTTTGGTCTCCCTTGCCCCAAATTCCTAGCCCTCATAAAAAAAAAAAAAAAAGTCTACTTCAAGATTACGATGGAAGTCAGATGATAAATTTTTAGCCACCAGCATCTAGCCAAGAGAGCCTGGCTTAGCCCTATCACACTTGCAATGTATATTTATGTGCTGTACCATTTGGCCATTATAATGAAAAGTTTTATCTGTCCCTGGAGGCAAAATTGAGTTATATATTAAATGACTATTTTCTTTGTTTTCTGCTTAGGTATGCATGTAATGTGGTAGCATAATATATATTCCACACTTGTTTCATTCCTGCAGAGAGATAATATTTTTGCAGCTGACATAGTAAAGATATCCTGTGCTTCCAGAATAAGAGAGAACATATTGGCAGGATAAAATACAGATGTTCCCAGTGTTTTTTTCTGCCTCATGGTTGCTTTCAGCAGAGGTTAACGTTTATGGGCATATTTCTCTGTCTTTGTTTGGACAGTTGGACACAGAAGTTCACAGTAAATTTAAGATTGTAAAAGGTGATCTCAAGTAAAGTATTTTAAAAAGATCTTAGTGGTAAGAAAATAACTTAAAAATTAATTTCCTCTACACTCTCACAAAAGGCTCTTTTCATAAGAATGTTGGAATCAAAATAACTTTCCCGCTTCTCTATAAGGAAGGAAATTGATGTATATAAAATCTTTTTCTTAAAGAATTTTTTCTCAAGTGAGGAGTAAATACAAAATTTCTCTGTCATAATCTAGAAAAAATAAATGTAAGCTTCTGAGACAAAGATGGTATCCTAATCATATGGTTGATCCTTTCTTTTTTCCCATTTCAGAAAGGAACAATCTAAGGAATGTAAAGGAAATATAAAGATATCATTGTGTATCATTGTCAGAAACTTCTCATCCAAATATCTCTGAAGCTGAGGAGTTTTAGCTGGAAGGGAGTGAATAAAGGTGATACCAATGAGCCACTACTCACATTTTGGCTGTTCACCCTGGAAAAACTAATTCTTTCTCCTGAAGGATAACAGAAAAATTGCCAGCTAAGAAATCAGTAGTTCAAATGAGGAGGATCAAATATGAGCATTCAGATGAAATAATCTCTAGTAAAACAGAGGTACTACAGAATAAAGGGAAGAACTTTGGGCTGAGAGCTAATTTTCTTAGATTCAAAAGGGTTTTATATTAAATTTTTTAAGTTTGGACTTCTACAAAAATGTAAAAACATTGAGAAACAAAAAATAAGTCTTGGAAGTTAACAAAAGAAAAAAAGAGTAACTATGGGATATTTTACCGAAATGCAGATCATAAACTCTAAGAGTTAGTTCAAGAGAAAAATCAAGAGGCAGAAAATATTGAAGCAGAAGAAGCAATATGGTTATTATAGGAGTTCCAGAAGGAGAAACTAGTATGAATGAAATGAAAATGAATGAAAAGCAATAATCAAAGAAATGAAAGAAGACAATTTATTTAAATTGAAAGATTCAGCCTTTACATGAAAAAGATTTACCAAAGACTGGGCAAGTGTAATAAAAAGAAATCATACTCAGGTGATTTTCCATGTCCTGAATAAAGAACAAATGCTAGAAACAACCAACTAGGGGGGAAAATTGTCACCTTGGGGGGGGGTGGAGTTTGAATGGCATTAGACATCTTATTTGCAACACTAATGCTAGAAATCCTCAGAAAATGTATAGATTTCTGGAGAAAAAGTATTATGTTCCAAGAATCATATACCAAACCAAGCTATTATATTAAGGCGAGGGCAAATGAAAGTCTGGTTCAGATTTGTAAGAATTCAGAAATTATATGACTCATGTATGCTTTTTGAAAAATATAACTTAAAGTACACCTTCAAGCAAAAACTAATCTAAACAAAGAATTTAATAAAGATAAAGATACATTTTAGAAAAAAAAAGCAGTGAGCAATAAAAACAGATGTAAGTCTAAAGAATTGTTTGTAATGTGACTATGAAACTAAGTACAATTTGTAACAAAGGATTTTAAAAGAAAAATATATATTTAAGAAATATTTTCTCTAAAGATATGGGGTGAAGAGAAGGATGGAGAAAGAGAAAATAAAGAGTAATAAAGTTTTTATGTGACACAAGAAGGGTTCATAGTTGTAACTGCATTCTTGACATTGATGAAGAATAAATTAAAACATATTTTAAAAAATTTTAAACAAAACCAATTTAAAATGAGACCTTAAAGAAGAAAGGAAAAAGTGTGTGTGTGTGTGTGTGTGTGTGTGTGTGTGTGTGTGTGTGTGTGTATGGGGGGGGCGGGGGGGGGGGGAAAAGAGGGAGAATGACAAAAAATATAATTAAAAGAATGCATGAAATAAGATGGAAAGAATAAAAATAAAAATATCAATTAGGTTCCTCTATTAACTTCTAGACCATGATGGAGTAACTGCTATTAGATTTACCTTTCCACTATAACCTGAACAAAATATGTAAGGTGATTATATTTAGGCATTGAAAAATAGGCAGTGCAGGACTAGAGTCCTAGTGAAACAGGAAATATATGAGGTGAGCATAGCATTCAACCTGATTTGATGTCTAAGAGCAGTTTCCTGAATGTGGCACAGAAAGATGGAGCCCATATGAAGAATATCAATCTTATTGAGCTGAGGAGGCAGAAATTGAAACAAAGAGGATGAAAAGGCAGCTGGAATTTGCAGGATAGGGTTCCAGAGAGGAATGAGCTATAAAGAAAGAAGGTCTCAGAAGTCTGTGTGGTGATTGTTCTTAACTTTTTGACTAAGAGCTGCTCGGGGCTTTGCATGTGCAGGTTAAGATTCTGTAAGACCTCAAGATTCTGCAAGACAGTAGCTATTGTGGAGCTAAGAAATGAATGGAAGTGCTAGAGGTAATTCAGTGCTAAAATATATTGGATTTTTGGTCCAACCATAGTGGAAAAACTCCACGGAGCACACCAAGCATTCAAAGGAGACAACAGAAAGGCCACACTTTAAGAACAAGAGGGAAGATCATATCCTAGGAGTAAGATCAAAATCAATACAGTCTTGCCCAAATAAAGCATAAAATTAGGCCTAAAGGATCAAGAGAATGAGATGGTTATGTAGTTACTGGCCAGAACCAAACACTACACCTTTAAAAGGGAGATGACATAATATATATAGATGCTATGCAATATATTATTCATAGCATGCAGCATACAATAAAAACAATTACTACATATGCAAAGAAATAGGAAAATGGGATATGTAATCAAGATAAAAAAGCAGGCAATAGAAATAGATCTTGATAATTATTCAGATTTAGGAGTTAGGACACAGTTTTAAAAATAGTGATTATAATCATGTTCAAGGATTTAAAGAAAAACATGGACATAATGAAGGAATAGGTGGGAAATCTCAAAAAAATATGAGATATAAAGTATCAATTGAAAATACTAGAAATGACAATTTCCATCAATGGCTGAAGAGGTGATTGGGTACTGTGGAATAAAAAATATGAGAACTTGAAAATAGATCAATAGAAAATGTCAAAACTGAAAAATAAAAAAATAGATTTTAAAAATGAACAGAGCCTCAGTATCTTGTAGAATGATATCAGTTGTTCCACATATAATTAACATCTCAGAAGAAAAAGAACAAGAGAATGAATCAGAACTATTTGAAGAAATAATAACCAAAAATATTTAAAACGGCGAAAAAATCAGTTTGCAGATCTAAAAAGCTCATAAAATTCAAAGCAGTATGTCTTTCAAGATTCTCTTTAAGAGTGGAGGTTAAAATATTTTTCAGATGACTGTAAACTGAAGGAACTTGTTTATAGTAATCATGGCACTAAAAGAAATGCTAATAATGAAAACTATAAGATCCTATTGAAAGAAATCAAAGAAGATACAAAGAAATGGAAAAATATTCTATGTTCTTGGATTAAAAGAATCAACATAGTCAAAATGACCATATTACCTAAAGCATTATACAGATTTAATGCAATCCCCATCAAAATCCCATCGGCATTTTTTAAAGAAATAAAACAAAAAAAATCATCAGATTTGTATGGAAGTACAAAAGACTCTGAATTGCCAAAGCCATCTTGAGAAAAAAGAATGAGGCTGGAGACATCACTCTGCCCAATTTCAAATTATACTACTAAGTGACAATAATCAAAACGGCATAGTATTGTCAGAAAAACAGATACATGGACCAGTGGAACAGAATCGATAGTCCAGAAGTAAACCCATGTTTATATGGGCAAATAATTTTTGACAAAAAAGCCAAAAACATTTAGTAGAGAAAGGAAAGCTTCTTCAATAAATGGTGCTGGGAAAACTGGAAGGCCACCTGCAAAAGAATGAAACTAGATTGTTGTCTATCGCCACACACCAAAATTAACTCAAAATGGATTAAGGATCTGAATATAAGATCTGAAACAATAAAATGAATAGAAGAAAATAGGAACTAAACTCAAGGACTTTGCACTTAAGGATTTTAAGAATTTGATCTCAAAGGCAAGGGAAGTAAAAGCAAAAACAAATGAATGGGACTACATCAAACTAAAAAGATTCTGCACAGCAAAAGAAAGTGTCAACAAGGTAGAGACAACCATTGAATGTGAAAATATATTTGCAAGCAACACCTCCAATAAGGGCCTAATATCCAGAATATAAAAGGACTCATATAACTCAATAACAACAACAAAAAACAAATGATCCAATCAAAAAAGCAGGTAATTCTCCCTAGAGGACATACAAATGGCCAACAAATACTTGAAAAGATGTTCAACATCTCTAACTATTAGAGAAATGCAAATCAAAACCACAATGAAATACCATCTTGCACCGGTTAGAATAGCTATAATCAACAGGACAAGTAATAACAAATGTTGGAGAGGATGTGGAAAAAAAAGAATCTTCATACATTGCTAGTAGGACTGCAAATTGATACAGCCACTATGGAAAACAGTATAGAGGTTCCTCAAAAAACTAAGAATTGATTTACCACATGATCCAGCAATTCTCTACTGGGTATTTATCCTCAAAGACTTGAAAACCCATATCCGAAAAGATA
>NW_006436298.1:47919628-47924695 GCF_000325575.1 Pteropus alecto
GACTCTGTAGTATTGCATTCAATAATATTTGTTAAAAAAAAATGTAGTCTACAGCGATGACACCCTGAACATTCCCGATCTCGCCTGATCTCGGAAGCTAAGCAGGGTTAAGCTGGTTAGTACTTGGATGGGAGACACGTAGGAAGTCTTACCGTTAAAGTGTAAAAAAATAAATATAAATAAATAAATAAATAAATAAATAAATAAATAAATAAATAAATAGAAATGCTAAAGAAAGTTCATTGGGCTGAAGATAAAACTTAGAACTATAGAAAGGAATGAAAGTCATTAGAAATGGTAAATATGTGGGAAAATATAAATGAATTTCATTTTCTTTAAATTTCTTTAAAAGAAAATTGAGTAGTTCAAGCAAGCAAAATAATAACAACGTGTGGTGGCATTTCTAACATACATAATAACATACATAAAAATTGTTTTGGATAAATGGAATTTTATTATTGCAAGATTCTTATATTCTACATGAAAAGTTATGATATTAATTAGAAGTAGACTGATAAGTATACTGTAATCCCTGGAGCAATGGGAGAGAGATAGAGAGAGAGAGACAGAGAGAGAGAGAGAGAGAGAGAGAGAGAGAGAGAACCAAAGAGGCAATAAAATAGAGTACTGAAAACATTTTATTGGTCCAAAGAAGGCAGAAAAGAACCAAAGAAGAAACAAACAAGATGGAACAAATAAAAAACAAATTGCAAGATAGTAGAATTAAACTGAACTAGATTAATAATTATAGTCAATGTAAATACACTAAGTATTCTAATTAATAATAAATTTCATAATAAAAAGGGTAAGTTCATAAAGAGGGTACAACAATCTTCGATGTGGACTCTTCAAATAACTATGTTTAACATAGCTCCTGACGCATGTAACTATTATTAATTCAGGATGACTCAACACAAGAAAAGCCATTAACGTAATTCACTACATAAATAGATCAAAGGAAGAAAAACTCATGACATTTCAATATGGGCAAAAATGCATTTACTAAAATTTAATTATCATTTTTGATTAAAACCAAATAAACAATAAGTCTTGGCAAGCTAGTACTAGAAAGAAACTTTTTTAAGCTGATAAAGGTTAGCATAAACCAAGAGCAAATATCATATTTGATATAAAGCATTAGAAACATATCTACTTAGAGATAAGATAAATTTGCTCCCAGTATTGTTGCTATATAACTTTATAATAGAGAGTCTAACTAATGCAATAAGATGAAAAAGACTACTATGACACATAAATATTATAAAGAAAAGACACAGGTATAATTATTTTGAAATGTAAGATTGCCTTGAATATTCAAGAAAAAATTATTAGAATCAATAAAGAGTTCAGCATGATGATTGATAGAAAATTAGCATAGAAAAATCATTCTTTTCCTATGTATGATCAACAACATATTAAAGAATGAAATGGAGGAAAGGGAACCCATTCTCAACAACAATAAAAACTATAAAGTGACTAACAAAAATATAAGATTCATATGTTGAATACTTTGAAACTATAGGGAAAAGATGAAAGAAGATCCATTAAATGCGGTTACGTAGCCCCTTTCTAAAGAGAAAATATATTTAAGACATCAATCCTTCCCAAATTAATTTAGAAATGTAATGCAACCCTAATCATTATTTTTTGTGAAACTTACAAGCTGATTCCATAGGTCAAATGATAAAGAAAATAACAAGTAATTGCCTGGTAAATTCTGAGAAGAAAAAATGGGAGAAACTGCTCTTTCAGAAATTAAAACATATTTGAAAACATAATTGTAAAAGTATAGGGTGGTACAGGTATAGGCAGAGATATTGATTAATAAGATCGAATAGAATTTAGAAACAGTATGTATACTGGGATTCAGCCTAATAGTTACAAGCTTTGACTCTCAAGCCACGATACATAGTAGCTGTGCATTCTTGGGCAAGTTACTTAAACTCTCATTGTCTTAGTTTTCTTATGTGTAAATAGGGACCATTATGCCACCTATGTGTTACAGTTGTAAAGATTAAATGAGTTACCATATATAAAGCACTTAGAAGAGTGCTTAGAATATAGTCAGAACTGCGTAAGTACTAGCTGCTATTAATGATAGCAATGGTAAACAAATCAGTTGGAAGATGTTGAATTATTTCTTAAATTAGAGCAAAGTTTGCTTACCCAAAACCAATTTTTTTTGCTCAAATTTGGTTAGCCGAAACAAAATATTTTTAAAGAAATACAGTTGAGGTGATTAGTAGTTCCATTTCAAAAGAAACATAGACTTACCTTACAGCGTACCCAGAGAACTAAACATAAAATTGTTAGATGAAAACCTAGAAAAAACATATTCATAAGCTTGGGGTGAAGAAATCCTGTCTAAGCAAGATAGGAGACATTAAGTCATAAAGAAAAATATCTCATATGTATATATGTAAAAATTAAAAAAGAAACTTCTGTATGCAAAAAACATAATAAACAACATTAATAGACCATTCACAGTCTGGGAATACATTTGCAATATATTAAAAAAGGATTTATATCAATGTGAATCAATAGGGAAAAAATACAGTCCAGTAGAAAAATTAGCAATTAATATGAAAAGCAATTCATAGAAAAAGAAATAGAAATGTTAAACTCTACAATAATGTACAACCTCAAGGGGGTCAGAGAAATGTAAATTAATGTGATATATTTTTTATGAATTTTTACTCATTAGCAAAAATATAAAATCTTGATAATACCAGGATTGGTGAGGATATGGCAAATCGACACACTGATACTCTGTTGGTAGGAGGGTAAGATGACAAAACATTTTTTGGAAGGCAATTTTTTAGTATCTATTAGGATAAAACTGACCATTTTTGTTGTTAGCAATTCCATGCTTGAGAGTTTATTCTAAAGAATATTTCACATGCACATGGATCTAAAGGTCTATATACAAGAATGATCATAGCAGAAATGTTTATTATAGTGAAAAATGTGAACAGCAAAAACCTGTCATTAGAAGATCAGTTAAATAAATTATGGTAAAGCTATAATGTTGAATATTACACATTATTAAAAAGGGAAAAGTATGTGTATTTCATATTTTTATAATATATATGTGGAAACTTTCCAAAGAAAGTGGAAAAAAGTAAGTTTCAGGATATTTCTTCATTTATTATTTTACACACATGCATGCGTGTATACATATAAATATGGGAGGGCATAGGAAAAATACTGAAATGAAAGTGTTAAATTGTTAACCCCGTTTAACTCTGGGGATGGATGAGGGAGGTATAGCCTCACATGTTTAGTCTTTACACTTAGGTATAATTTTAACTTTTTATAAAGACAGCATGCTCTCTCACATCTTATATAATAAAAGACAATAAAACACAATAGAAAAATAATGACCGAAGAAATCAGTACCACGAGGCAGATGATTTTCTCTACAATTGCTCTTAACTTAGTAGCTAATTTATAGGACTTTAAAATTGTTACAGAGCAAATACATGAAATATTTTAATTCATTTGATTTGGCTAACATAATCCTGAAAAATAAAAATACCAAAGCTAATACAACAGAGCTGCAGTTCATGCTCTTAAGCACCAATGCAAACATTTAAAATAAAATAATAGGAAATTCAGTTGACAGACAATGGTGAAGTAATGTTTATTCCCTAAATGCAAAGGTGGTTTAATACTATGATAAATATTAATGTTTTTTATAGGTTAAAAGAGACAAAGCACCTGACGATCCAGAGGTGATCTGCCCATTACTAATCTATTCATTCATTCAACAAATTTTTATTAAGCCAGTCATTATTCTCAGTTCAGTTCTGGTGTAAAACCAAAACTGATTCATACCTCCAGAAACAGACATTGAAGGGAGGAAAATAGACAACTAAACAAATGCTAATGAGAAAGTATGAAAAAATGTTTAGATAGGGAAAATACTAGAAACAGAAGAACTAGACGATCAAAATTTTATCTGAAATCAGGAGAAAATAATATTCATATTAAGACAAACTAGGAATATTTCCATTCAAGTTGAGGGCCATGCCATCACTCATTCCCACTCTTAAAGTTGTATTCAACAAGTTCTAACCAGTCCAACAGGACAGGAAAAAGAAGAGTCATACATATTGTAAAGCAAAATTACAACACACAACTATGATTACTTGTCCATTTATATGATTGTCTACCTAGAAAACTGAAGAAAAAAATATTAGAAGATAGGTGTTTAGTAAGGTGGCAAAGCACAAGAAAAATGTAGAGCTTTCTTATGAGCTAGCAACAGTTATAATATAGAATAGAAAAAGAGAACATTATAATAGCAAAATATAATATAATATGCCTTGGCACAAACAACAAAAAATGCACAGAACCTATAACAAGAAAATAATAAAGCTTTACTCTGAGGATAGAAAAGAAGTTTTATCCACATTTCTAGAGAAATACTCAGAATTATAATAAAGTCAATTCTCCCTAAATTATTTATCTATAAACATAATGTAATTATAATAAAAAAATAGTAATGTAAATTATTTTGGTGGGGGTTAAGAAACTATTTTTATTGAAAATTTTAATCTTTATTTTTGTCAAAGTTATACATATTTACATTAAATACAATGAGTTCTGCTAGCTAATAACAGCAATCCTTACTCTTTTGGGCTTCTGACTTCTACTCCCAAAGTCAACAGTCTGACACTGAGCAGTTTTTACAACACAGGAGGATTTTTCTGATACTTAAGTTTTGCTTTTTAAATCTTTTTGGAGATCTTCAATTCATTTCCTATTGTGAAAAGATTTAGTTTTCTTACCTACTCCTCAAACACCAAGCAGACTCCCTCCCCCTATGCAAATACACAAATGCACACACATTTTATCTTCTCTTCACCCTGACAATATTTTTGGTTCTAACAGTATCCAGTGTTAAAATTAGCATGCCTATGTAAATATTATTAAATACAGTTTAGTCTCACCGTATCCTTCAATTTCCTTTCATACACAGCTTGTTTTTCTAGGCATTAATAATTATCCACTTTTAAATTTGCTTCTTATTGGAGAGAGAGAGAGAGAGAGAGAGAGAGAGAG
>NW_006436298.1:47924714-47959808 GCF_000325575.1 Pteropus alecto
GAGAACCAAAAGTAGGAACCTCTCAATTCAGTCAAAAAAAAAAAAAAAATCTAAGAATTCCAGTTTTTCTTAAAGATATGCATCTTGGACCTTCCTTCCACTTCAGAATGGACTGGTTACTCTCTGGACTTGCTGCCCTCTTTTTTCAGTACCTTCCTTTCATAATCATCCTGGAAACATTCTTCCTTTTCCTGAAGTTGGAGTTCTCATTGGCTGGGTTCCATGTCTCTTTTATGGTTCATACTCTTGTTTGGGAGGAGCACTTCATCCAGTAGATTTCAGGGAACTGTGACATAGAACTGACCTAGGAAAGAAATGCTACTGCCTCTGCCCCACCAGATGCTAGAAAAACTAGATACTGTCACCTCTGCCACTCCTCTGCAAACCAACCATTGGCACCCTCTGGGAAATCCGCACTGCGGTCACTGCCTCCAATATACCCAGAAGCCACTGCGATCATTTGTGCATGCCA
This sequence comes from Pteropus alecto, assembly GCF_000325575.1. Lineage (NCBI taxonomy): Eukaryota > Metazoa > Chordata > Mammalia > Chiroptera > Pteropodidae > Pteropus > Pteropus alecto. The sequence goes on from NW_006436298.1 coordinate 47,925,187, forward strand.
GTTTAAAACTCTACCTGGCATTGTGTTTTAAAATTAAACTGTTAGACCCTTTTTAAAAAATACATATTTACAAGCCATGTTTCTAAATGTTAAGTAATATTAATATTGAAAGCATCTCCTTCATTTCTTCTACACAGGTTGGAATAATTTGAGCTAGATCATGTGCTGCCCAAATGGGTTCATTCTCATCAAGTTGGTGGGTAACACCAACCTGTCGTGACAAATCTAGTTTATAATTTTAAGTAAACATATACTTTTTTACAGCAAAAATTTCAACAAACATAGTAACCCGTAACAGCCTAATTGCAAGGTCGTAAGCCAACATTAGGTAGTCATATTAAAGATAAACCTTGAAGTATTATAAGAAAGCTTTGTTTTTAGCAAACAGACTTTTTGGTGACAAGATACAGAATAAGTCTAGTTTTCATTTAAATTTCTTGGTAATAGGTATGCACATAATTGCTAAATATAACTGATTATAAAGTTGTAAGAGCTGGCACAAGGAGTAAAAACACTTTCATTTTTTTGAATTCAAAAAAATTAAGATTTGATTTTACTACTCTAGCATTTTTTAAATCAGATGATCAACTAAAGAATATCTTTCACATAGAGTTGAAATATAAAGATGAAACTATTTTCTGTAAGTCCATGGGTTTAATATTCTTAATAGAAGGATGATAACGGGAATCAGAGATTCATTAATCTGATATTTAACTTTACATGTCTAATTGTGTTCAGTATTCTTGCTTTGCACAGTGAATTCTCTTCCCCTTGGGATAAAAATGGAAAAAAAAATTTTAATCTCAGAATAACATGTGTTAGCATCAGTATTCTCTCCTTGGGGAGAAAGACAATGTTAAGAAAATGAGATTGGTTTTAAGGGATTGGGACACAAATGAAGAGGAAAAAATTTTTAAATAAGAAATTACATGATGATAAAAGTTGTTTTCAAGCACAGTGCTACTTATATTCTACAAAACCAATCAGAGAAGAGTTGTAAGTACATTTATGTTCCACATTAGAAAACCTTTGGGTCACATATTATTCATCAGTAATTATTTTATATTTATTCTTTACTTCAGATTTTGAGCAATATGACTTTAGAAGACATGAGAGGAAAAAGGCATGGGACTGCAGGACAGAATTTATGGGCATTTATCTGAGTTTTTCTTACCTAATTATATGTTCGTTTTTTATTTTAACCGGGATATATACTTCTAGGGTTATGATTTTCTCAATCCATAACTTCTTTCATTTTTCCATGACCCCAAAATCTTTGTTTTGATCTTGCATTCTATTTGATGGTAGAAAATTAATCAAGTCAATTTATCATTTCAAGGTTTGAGGGGTGGGGTTACAGGCCTTTGTTGCATTGACGTGTCAAATGGGGAGACTGTGTCCCTGGATTATGTGCCCTGTGTGGCATTTGCTGTGACGAAGGAACTCATCTGGGTCCTGGTTGTCATTACCCATCTGTTATGATGGCTTTGTGTGGTTCTTGCTGTTGTGTCCCCTCATCATAGCTGCAAGGCCTCTCCAGGTCCTCCACCCACTTCTGAGCTAAATTTTCCAGGTTTTAAAGGTAACTTTTGGATGATTCTCATGCTACTCTGGGGCTGTGGGAACCTGGGGAGCTATCTCAAGCTCTCTCTGCATAGGTAGGCACCACCTAAATGTGGCTCACGGCATGAATTAAGATGTTTTGGGCTGTAACAGAACACTTATCTCAAACTACCTTAAGGCAAGTTGTTAGCTCATATAACAAGGAGAGGTGAGCTTCAGAGTGTGTTGATCCAACAGTTTGAAAATGCAATTAAAGGCTTGGGTTCTCGCTATCTCTCTGCTCTGCCTTCTGCCTGTCATCTTCATTCTAAAGCATGCTCCTATCTTGTATATAGCTGCCTGCAGAAATTAGAGCTTACTCATTTATATCTAATTGGTTTCTCATGTTTCTCCCTTAACAATGAAGAACGTTCTCAGAAGTCTCTGGCAAACCTCTCTTTATCTCTAGTTGAATAACCGGCTCACATGCCTATTTCTGAACCAGTTTTGAGCAAGAGAAATGGGACTACCTTTAGACCAAAATCAGGCTAAACCCTGAAGCTGAGGGTGAAATCACTGTCTTTTCACATATTTGGCTGTGTGGAAGAGGGGTGAGTATCTAAAAAAAGTATGGGATTTGTTAGAAGGATAGATGTTCTCTAGGCTATAATATCAATTGGGGTTTAGTTAGGAAAACAAATCAGTCTAGGAATGTCAGGTAGAGTGAGATTTAACCCAGGGAATTAAGTTCCAAAATCTTTGGAAGGGATGAACGAGAGAAAAAAGGAAGGGTGGGGGGAGGTAAAGTGATTTTAGTCAATGTTCAGGAACTCCAGGAAACCCAATAGGAGGCCACACCTGTCCAACCCTGAATTCCTCTGAGCCTGTTCTCTAGTGCCCTTGCAGAGCCAGCATGACTGCTACATGACTCCTTCCCTTTAGTCTTATTTATCAAAAAATAAAAACAAAAAACAGATTTACTGAGATATACCATGCAATTCCACCAGTTACAGTGTCTGATTCACTGGCTTTAGTTTATTCATAGAGCTGTGCATCCATTACCACAGTCAATTTTAGAATGTTTTCCTTACCCTCTAAAAGAAACTCTCTTTAGATAACAACCCCCAATCCCAGTTCCCCTATCAACCTCCCCAGCCCTAAGAAACACATTAATCTACTTTTCATCTCTATAGATTTGCCTATTCTGGACATTTCATATAAATAGAATTTTATAATATGTGGTCCTTTGTGATTGGGTTCTTTCACTTAGCATGGTATTTTTAAGGTTCATTCATGTTGTGGCATGTGTCAATACTTTGTATTACTGAATAATATTCCATTGTATAAATATACCACATTTTATTTATCCATTCATCAGTTAATGGCTTTGTGGCTTGTATCTACTTTTGGGCTGTTCTTGATAATGCTACTATGAACATTCATGTACAAGGTGTTATGCAGATATATTTATCTTGGGCATATATTTAGCAGTGAAATTGCTGGGTCATATGGTATCTCTAAATGTAATCTTCTGAAGAACTGCTAAACTGATTTCCAAAGTGGCTACACCATTTTACATTCACACCAGCAGTGTACGTGTTTGAGGGTGTTCCGATTTCTCCATATCCTTACCAGCACTTATTTTTATCTCTTTTTGATTAAAGCTTTCCTAGTGGGTATGAAGTGGTATCCCATTGTGGTTTTGATTTGCATTTCCCTGATGGCTAATGTCATTGAACATCTTTTATTGTGCTTATTGCCCATTTGTATATATATATATATTTGAAAAATATCTGTCCATGTCCTTTGCCCATTTTTTAATTGGACAACTTGTCTTTTTTTATTATTGAGTTATAGTAGTTTTTAATATAGTCTATAATTTGCAAATATTTTCTCCCATATTGTGATTTGTCTTCTCACTTTTTGATAATGTCCTTTGGTACATAAAAGTCTTTGATTTTGATGAAGTCCAATTTATCTGTTTTTTTTTTTTCTCTTGCTGCCTGTGTTTTCAGTATTATGTCTAAGAATCCATTGCAAAATCTAAGATTACAAAGACTTGCCTCTATGCAGTCTTCTAATTATTTTTTAGTTTTTGTTCAAAGATTTAGGTCTCAGATTCATTTTGAGTTAATTTCTGTATATGGTATGAGTTAGAGGTTCCACTTCATTCTTTTGCATGTGACAATCTAATTGTTCCAGCATTTCATTTTAATCTTGTTCAGGTCCTTTCCACTGGTAGGTCCTCAGCTGAAACCTTCCTAGCAAGAGAAAGTGGGAAATGTAGTTTCCACACTTCTATCTGCTGTGATACAAGGAAGAGCTTAGAAGGGTGGAAACCAGCCAGTTGTATCCAGCAAACAATTAAAGTAAACATTCTTCTGTGAGGGTTTATTGTCTCTTTGGTGTTTAAACATAAGCAGGCCACAATCACCTTTTATTCAAAGATTCTAAACATGCCTAGAATCATTTTATCACCCTCAAATCTTTAAAGGAGTACAGGATATAGGGCCTTAACTCATTTTACTCTATTTCTCTCCTTTCTGTTATTCCGTCTCCCCAGTCCAGAGAATCGTTAAGATCGAGTCTAAGAAAAATGTCATAAATCTTTTTCGTATTTCTGTTTTACATGCTTTTGTTCTCTAGCTCTCTCTCCTTCCCCTCTTGATTGGGTCCGCAAACCAAACTGCCTGTACTAAAAAGAAGTGTCTTGATAGAGATGGGGAAAATTTTGGATTAATACTTTCAAGTTTTATCCTGCCACTTATGGTCATGCTGCTGATGAGGTAGAAATAGAGATGAGGTGGGTGTGCGGTGGGGTGAATTCTTATAGTTTTCGCTGAAACTAACAAAAGCCATGCTAAGATAAAAGCACAACAATAAAAAAATCCTACCTGCTTTAAGAAATATATGTGGTACTAGATGTTGCCTATCTTTAAAGATAAATTTCATTGCATTTTTAAGTTTTGAAATGATTTGAAACACACTATGATAAACATTTTAAAAGAATGAAAGATAGTCTTAAATGTAGGGGAGATTATTTTAGATAGACTATGAGATAATAGAAAATGGCATTTTGCCTGACAGACTGGGAATATGGTTTCATGAAAGTGATGCCGTGCCTCAGAGACTTTGAGGAAGAGAGAGAGATTCTCAAGGGGGAGATGAATAATTATAGATAAGGAGCTAAAATTAATAGATAAGCAGGACATCGATGCCTTTGTTAGAAATTTCCAGTTTTGACTATGCAGGTATTAGGAGTAACTTGGCAATGATTTTACAACTGTATTTTATAATAAACCATATAGACTGAACTGTTTAAACATCTTGGAGACTTTAATTTATTCAGCTTAAGAGCTTAGTTGAAGGGAAAAAAATAATGGAAAGTAAGCTGTAGGATTGCTTTTCCTGAATTCTAAATTTAGCTCAAATGTATTTCTAATCCTCTATGCCAGGGATATTTTCTTGAAAATGCATTTGAATTGTATAATCTGATCACCTTTATTAATATAGGGATTTAGACGGGCGTAAACATGCTTGCCATATTTTACTGTGTCAAATTTTAGCCTAGTTAATCCTGTAAATGATTAGCTAATTATATTCTGTCTGAATATCAAGCTACTTAACTTAAATCCAGTATGATCATAAAAGGTGAGTAAGTGTTCTGTGCCAATAGAAGGAATTCTACACTTGGTGAGCTTTGAGAAGGCAAAAGAAACTGCACCATGTGAACAAAGTCTCTACAAGATAAAATCCCCAGTATACTCATGACAGAAACCAAAAGGGAGTGGACTGTGTAAAGCAACACAAATTCACAACCATCGTTTTGGCTCTGTATGACCCAAAGACAAATATTATTGCTCCTTAAACTGATTCTCTTCTGAAACTAGATGGAGAACTTTCCATTGCCAATTGTATGAAATGCCCCTCTCCATTTTAAACTTAGATCCAAATGACCTTGCATTACAGATCAATATAAATAGAGAACTTTTTGATAAGCAATAGAAAAGGAAAACTGTGAGAATTCATGGGTGTAACAGCAATACAGCCCCCAGGGGAAATTTAAAAAGGGACCTAGTATATTCAAAGTATCTCTCACACTCAGATCATACCATCTCATTTAGGCCTCATGACAGGCCTAAGAGGAAGGCATCGCTATCTCTAGATGTGGAGACCTATTCGAGATACATAAGAATCTAGCTTATCTGATTCCAAATTCTATGCTCTTTTGGTTGCTACATTTTGACGACACTGTTTCAGGTATAAGAAACAGAAGGAAATAATTCAAATTAGCTTAGGAAAAAACAAGAAATTTATTGGCTTGTAAAACTGAAAAATATAGACACGATCCTTCTCATTCAACACTATCTGCTGCAGGCATAGTTGGACCCAGGGGCCAAATGGAACTCTTCTCAGTATATCTCAGTTCTACTTTTCCTGTGTTATACTATCAGGTAGGTTCTCAATCCTTCTAGCTTCAATCCCATGGGGAATGAGGTCCTCTTTCTTAGTTGGAACAGAAGTCTCAGGACAAAATCTCATTGTTCTGGCTTCATCTAAGTAATTATACACTATAAGCAATTTGAAATAAGAGTAAACATGCAGGACCAGCTATTTCAGAAAATGTGAATTCTAGCTCTTAAGCCTTATGTATAAATGTTAAAAATGCAGAAAGAGACTGCAGAATGACTGGACTATTTCAGAGATTTTTTTCCCATGTATATCATGGGTATAACCAGATAAACATAGCAGTTGATGCTGATCATCAGATGACCTTTATTTCTCTTCTGTTGAAAAGTTCTTAATCACACTGTAAGATCGAATATACATCTTCATTTGAATCTATATGATAATATATTGTATAAGATGCTTTTTAAAAATATATCTGATAGAGGGGAAGGCCAACATTTATTAAATACCTAATATGTACAGGAGGAATCTAGGTACTTTACATCCTTTTTTCATGGTACACAAATGATTCAGTAGGTACTAGCCACATGTGGCTATTTAAAATTTTAGTTAAATTAAATTAAATTCAGTTCCTCAGTGGTACTAGCTACATTTTGAGTGCTGAATAGCCACACGCCTAGTGCTACCATGACAAATGGCGATGATATAGGAACATTTCCGTCACTGTAGAAAGTTCTGTTGAACAGCTCTGGATGTCTGTCTCAAGGTTTTCTTCTTTTTTTTTGGAATGAAATCTAGCAATCTTAAGTCATGTTAAATATCCCTATGAAGAAATAGTCCAGAATGTGGTATTTTCTATAAAGAAAATTATCTGAGCTCTTAAAAAAGTCAATATCACGGGCAAAAAAAGCTGGGGTAGAGGGTATTGTTCTAGATTTTAAAGAGCTTAAGAGAAATAAAAAGTAAAGGCAGTGTTTGATACTGGTCTGAACAGAAACAGTTAAAATTTTTAAATGAGGAAATTTGATAATATATATATATACCACTTTACCTATTTTTCTATTGATGGACACTTAGGTTGCTTCCATATCTTGGCTATTGCAAATAATGCTGCAACGAACATAGGGGTGCATGTATCTTTTCGAATTAGTGTTTTGGATTTTTTCGGATAAATATCCAGAAGTAGGATTGCTGGGTCATATTGTAGTTCTATTTTTAACTTTTTGAGGAAACTCCATACTATTTTCCATAGTAGGTGCACCAATTTGCAATCCCATCAACAGTGCATGAGGATTCCCCTTTCTCCACATTATCGACAACACTTATTGCTTGTTGATTTATTGATGATAGCCATTCTGACAGGTGTGAGGCGATATCTCATGATTTTAATTTGCATTTCTCTGATGATTAATGATGTTGAGCATCTTTTCATATGTGTACTCAGTCATCTGTATATCTTCTTCAGAGAAATGTTTATTCATGTCTTCTGCCCTTTTTTTAATCAGATTTTTTTTTGGAATTAAATTGTATGTTTTTTTAAAATATATTTTGAATATTAACCCATTATCAGATCTATCATTGGTGAATATCTTCTCAATGGATCATATCTTTTAACACTTACATCTTTTACTTATTTGTAATTTGTTTTGATGTTGCAACTAAAGACCACTTTCATTTTTAGGTAGTTAGATGCTCGTGAATATTTGCTGTTTGCTTCTCTAAATTCACTATTTCTTTTTTTCTAGAAAGAGCCCTTAATTTCATTTAGGGATACACATTACTTTAATTTTCTGGTCATGTGTTTTGGGTAGTACAGAAACAGAACATTGTAAGTCTAATATTCTTTAGCTTACTCTTTGCTAAAATATAACTGGCAGAAACCATTGTCTTTTTTAGTAGTTTGATAGGAAATTTAAAGAATAGGAGTCTGTTGAGATGTAAACAGACAAGCCTTCTGTTAGCCATTACATCCTATTACATAGATAGGAAAAATGTTTAGAGAATTTAAGTTGTATGTTACATGTCTTACACCAGAAAGTGGAGTTTCTATGTCTGTTACCTAAGAAGAGTGTTTAGTCACAGCTCAGATAAGAACATTAAAGCACTATTAGTGTTTTCAAACAGAGGTTTTAATACAAGGGCTCAGATGCTTACAGAGCCATTGTAGGGGCTGAAGGAGGCAAGGCAGGGGACCACTAGTAACTTTTAGGTGCACCACCACAGAAAGTTAGAGAGCCTCTGTCTGCAGGAATGAGGAACATGCAGGAAGCTCCTGTTCATCTTCTAGTAATTTATGGTTCCACAATGGGTAGATTGGCAGGGGAAATTGAAAATTGAAGCCCCTCCAGAAATACATTTGGGAGGCCTATACTATGCCTTCTACTGCTGCCAGATAAAGAAGAGAAATGACTTTGGCTTCCCTGCTGCTTTTCAAGTATCACATGAATTTATCTGTAAAACGAAGTCTAAAAATGTGTCCAGAACTCTGCTGGCTAGGGTGTCAAAGAAATATACTCTTCAGGCTTCCAGCCTCTGCAAAATAAAGAAGAGAGAAGAATTTTTAAAGCTAGATGTCAACAGAGAAATCCAACAGAAGGGGAGAGAAGCTTTCCTTACAATATTCAAATGTTTATTTTAAAAATTCAAAGGCTCATTAACTTGAAACGTTAAAAGTAGATTATGTAGGACAAATTTTTCTTAGAATAGTTGGTGAAGAAAGCAGTTAGAAGTTGAAAACCACGTTTGTCATAGAGGACTGGTTTCACTCACCAATTGATAAGAATTAACTTCTTATGACATCATCTAATTTAGCAGAGCTTCTCAATTAGTGGGTCAACCAGCCCTAGATGTGGCTAGGAGTAGCTGAGCAGGGCTGGGGAACTGGAGAAGCCTTGCCACAGTATCCAATTCCCTGGTTTACCCCAGTACACCATATAAACGGAACTATCCTCTTAATGTACTATGAAAAAGGCTGCAAAGCACTGCATTTTAGTAAAACCGTCTTCCGTTGTTTTATTGTGAATTATATTCCTGAACATGAAGGCTCTAAAATGAATTAATATACAAAAAATGTAAGGAAAGACTCTTTTAGGGCACTTGCTCTTCCTTGTGTGAATACATCATAGCTATATAAAGCTATAAATCTCAGGATATAATATTAATATTCCAGAGAGTAATGTTAGGCAAATGAAAAAGCTGGCTGATAAAAATTCCCTGGGTTTTCAGAAAACTTAAAGGCTTGATTAATTAATTCTTTATCTCCATCTCCTCCTCTCTATCTTTACTTTTATAGCATGAGCGAGACAATTATTTCAATCTGAGAGATAAGAATGAATCTACTGAAAGTGTATTTGTACAATTTGGTAGTTTGGGCAAATGTATTAAATGAATTAAAGAAATTCATGTTCAGAAGTCTCTACTCTGAAAATAATTTTCTACTTAGAAAAGATAATTTCCAATTGGAAAATAAAAGATCCTCTACTGAGTTATAAAACTTTTGTTTGAAATATATTCACTATTGTTGAGAAATTACTGTGTAGAAGGATATCATTTGGTGCTTGAAATATATCAGTAAACAAAATAGACAAAGATCCCTGACCTTTAGAGGCTTATATTCTATTGGGAGAAAGACAGATATTACACAATACACATAAATAATAAGTAAATTATATAGGATATTAGAAGGTGAAAAGCAATGTGAAAAAGAAAAAGTAGAACATTTCAAACATTTTAAAGGAGGATTAGTTTTGCTGAGTGGCCGGGATGAGTTACCATGGCTGATAGGAAGTCTCACCAAGAAGGGACAATTTGAATGAGACTTGAAGGAGATAAGGGAGCAAGCAACACATTCCAGGCAGAGGGACTACTAGCAAGTGCCCTAAGGGGAAAACATGCCTGGTGTTTTTGAGGAAAAGGAAGGAGACCAATGTGTCTGGAGTGAGTGAACAAGAAGGCAGCAGAATATGTAAAGAACTACTACAACTTAACAACAAAAACAACACAATTGAAAAATGGCAAGGACTTGAAATTTCTCCAAAGAAGATATACAAATGACCAACAACATTTGAAAAAGTGCTGAACATTACTTATCATTAGGGAAATGCAAATCAAAACCACAGTGAAGTACCACCTTGCACCTATTAGGATGGCCACTATACAAACATAAAAAATAAATAAAAAAATAAAAGGAAAATAACAAATGTTGGTAGGATGTGAAGAAATTGGAACCATTGTGCACTGTTGGTAGGAATGTAAAGTGATGCAGTCGCATGGAAAAAGTGTGGTCATTCTTAGAAAAATTTAAAATAAAATTACCATATGATCTAGCAATTCCACTTTTGGGTATTTATCCCAAAGAATGGAAAGCAGGGTCTCTAAGAGATATTTGTAAACCCGTGTTCATAGTAGCATTATTCTCAAGACTCAAAAGGCAATCCAGTGTCCATCCACAGATAAATGGTTAACAAAATATGGTATATACATACACTGCAATATTACTCAGCCTTTAAAAGGAAGGAGATTATGACACATCCTACAACATGGATGAACCTTAATGACATTATGGTAAATGAAATAAGCCAGTCACAAAAACACAAATATTGTATGATTCTACTTACATAAGGTACCCAGAGTACTCACATTCATAGAGAGAGAAAGTAACATGGTGGTTGCCAGGGGCTCGGGGAAAAGAGAGGCAGAGAGTTGTTGTTTAATGGGTGTAGAGTTAGTTTTGCAAGATAGAGTTCTGGCAATAGATGGTGGCTAAAATAGCCGGGAACTCTCAGAAATGGTGCGAAAAGTGACAGTGAGCCACTTTCCCACCCACGGTGGCTGTCTACTGGGTCATTCCCAACAAGATGCAGAATCATAGTAATTCCCCCCACCTGAGAAAACTGTCCTTTGATCTTACATTCCTTAATAATTACTGCCTCATTTTTCTGTTGCAGTTTAAAGCAAATTTGAAAGAGTTGTAAAAACTCTGTCAGATACCACTTTTCCATGCTCCTGGAGGGATAATATGTCAGGCACCTGGTCCCCCATGAAAATTTGAAGGGCCAGTTACTTCCTGTTGTCCCAGGACTGGCAAGAGGGAATGCCAAACCCAAGTTCAGCCAAATGGATGCTCTCTCTTATGACTTCGATCTTGAGAACATGATAAGAGGACTAAGGTAAGAAATGGTTCAAGTTCATTAATCTCAGTGGAGACAGCATGACTAGGCTGTTTCTCTCTGAGTCCTTGGCATTAATCTTCCTTCCCAGTCCTCTAGAGGGGTTCCTTCTAAGTTTTCAACTTTGGTCCCACAGTTTCCCATCTCTTTTGGAGTCCCTCTATAGTGCTCTCCCCCAGTTTTGTTTTTTATTAACTTAGTCAGTTGGTTGTTACTTGAAAACAAGAACCTTGATCGACACAGTAAGCACTGATATTGCAGACAAAAGGAGATCACGCTACAGGAAATTTTTTTTCCTGATACTCGTATCATTGCAATGGTCAATTTTCTTTTCACACACAGTTATCAGAGTCTTTAATATGCAGACTACTTAGATATATTTATTCCAAATTGGAATAGACTTATTTATTGAGTCAAATGTTACCTTTTAAAAAACAATGTCAGGAAGATATTAATTTCTTCACTTCTCTCATGTTCTATGAAGCTTCTTTCCTATTGAACCACTTTCAAATGTGATATCTTCCACAGGTATTCTTTTACAAGAATATCCTACATAGGCATGTTATTGGTTCAGGAGCTTCTCCAAGCGTAGTGTTACGCCAGGAAATATATCAGTACTGCTTTTACAAACTGACAGTCCAGATACCTTTGAGAGCCATAAAAGTAATTTAACATTTAAGTAAAATGAAAAAGAATAGAACTTAGCAACTCAAGGTGCATTCCAAGAGATAGAAACATCCACCTAGGAGTTTGTTAAAATGAAGGCCCCATCCCAAATACTGAATCAGAATCATACATTACCAAAATCCCTAGGTTTTTAACATGCACATTGAAGTTTGAGAAACACTAGAATAGAAAAAATCAGAGGACGTGATATACGTGTGTTGTTTCATGAAACTTGTTCAATTATATGCATATGAAGGTATGAATTTGGTCATGATGAAAATATACTTTTTACTGTGGTAAATTCTTTTACAGTAAAAAAAAATTTGGAGAGAGTTATGTAAGCAAGATGGCCCAATAAGATAGCCCTTGTCATATCCCCCTCTTCAACAACAACAATTTGGCATCAATTCATGGACAGCAGTGGGGTCTGGGACCAGATGGCCAAATGATCCAGAAGGTGTCTTTCCCTCCTGTGTGTCAGCTGGGAAAATAGATGTACAGACCTTGGTCATGGCTTTGGACCAAATGTGGCCTGTGAAGCAATTTAATCCCTCTTGGCAAGGTTCAAGAGCCTATGGAGACATTGACTTAGATGATCACGCACGGATGAGAGAGCCTTTGGGAAGTCCAGGAGTCTAGTGGAAAAGTTCCAGCACACTAATGGAGCAAAAATAATCCAAGCACTGGAGAAGGTAAGAGGAATAGTTTAACTTTACTCGTGTTACCCTTCTCATGGCACAGCTCAGTGCGATGAGATCACTTTTCTACTTGTCTTAGGTTGCTAGATTGACTTGATTTCCTTTATCAGAAATATTACCAGTCAGGTAAATTGAAGGAATGAGAAGATATCTGGATTTATAAGGTAACTGAAAAAAAATTCCATGAAATCCTTGTAGCTGAGATAGAGAAAGTGGACTAGATGTAATAGAGCTGTAATTATAAGTGGCTGGATGACCTTACTACAGGATGTGAAAAAATATAAATGGAAAATAAACTCTTTGTTAGAATATGCCTTTGACTTTTACCTACTTCCACATGTCTAACAAGTATTTGCTCAAGAATATTGTGGCCTGCTGATCAAATTTCAGATATCTTGATTTTGCATTAGCTAGCTAATATACTAAGACAAGAATTAAACTCTACCAAGATCTCAAGTTCTAAAATGGATCACATATAGAAAAAATGGAATTTATAGAGGTAAATGAATAGTCCTGTAAAAATTACAATGAAAATACCAAGTAACTGTATAAATGACATTTTAAAAGTCAGGCTTAATAGCAAATATGAAAAATAATTTGGAGTTTAAGTAGATTCTATGCTAACAGAATAGTATAGTTACCAACAATAACAAAAAGACCCATTTAATCTTATATTATATGAATATTGCTTATAGTATTCAGAATAAAGGCAGTAAAAGTCTCACTATTATCCAAGCTGTTCAGGCTTTATCTAAAATGCTTCACGTGTTCATTTGGGTACCACATGTGTATTGTCTGGAGTTCTTTGGATGAAAGCAAAAAAACCAAGTCTATCTAACTCAATCAAAATAAATAAAACCATACCAAAAAATGTGAAGGAATTTGTTAAAAAAGTAGCCCCTTAAAAAAAAAAAATCAAACTTTTATTCCTTTTCTGGCCATGAAGGAATGACTTATGTTCTTGCCCTAAACAACTAAAAATTGGACAAAATATATGAAACAACATTTTTCAGGCACTGAGGAAAAGGACTGTGAACCCTGAGAAAAGGTAAGCAAATGAGGTGAATCCTAGAATCACTCTGGCTTTCTGATTAGAGTTACTCCCTGTACCATAGTGCAAGGAAGTACAAGAAAGACAGACTTTGGAATTCAGGAAAGGTGAGGGGGCTGGAATTTCGAAGGCAGTAAACTGAAGAGGAGATCATTACACAAGGAAAGACCTCCGGAGATTTGCATAGGGTCCTTCTGTTGCTGAATTATAAGCCATAATGAAAAAGGTGAAACTGTACAATACTACATACACACCAATCAGGAAGCTGTAAACTGAACAATTCCCAGAGTCTTTGCAGGACTGATAAACAGAGTGAAGACTGAATAGTCTTCAATGAATACCTGGGGACATTCAATGGAGATCCCAGAAAGGTCATGCTTTATTATAGTGTATTAGTCTGGGTCTAGTTAGGAGATAGGAACCACATAGTAGGTTAAACGGGGATGTTTTAATATAAATAATTATTAACTCTGGTAAAACATGACCATAAGATATGACAATTCTGTATGACACTCTAGGGCTGAGAAAGTACTCAAGAAAGAAAAAATTTTAAGGGGTTCAGATCACATTGAAGAAGATATAGTTTAGTCTCCTGAACAGCAAAGAAGTTAACTGGTTTGCCCAGGCTGGAGTTGCTCTGAAGTCTCTAAGCCATTAGGAGGGCAGGCAAAACATTGCTCATTAGTAACAGATAATGCTAAGAGGCAGAGAGAGAGTAGTAACTCTATGGGAACTCTCTGGACCACAGATGAGCCACACAGGGGCCCATAGAGAGAACAGTAGCTTAGTAGCTACCCTCCAGTTCACAGGCAAGCGGTGCAAGGAGTTGTAGAGGGTGCAGAGACTCAATGGGAAACCACTGGACTGCAGGCAAGCCATGATTGTGGGACTAAAGAGGGAATTGACTGAGAGTGTGGGCAGGAGGCTTTGGAGTGATGATGTAAGCAGAAGATCTTCGAGGCACTAGTTTCTTCCCTAAGAGGGCTGCAGTATTTAGAGATTTTTTTAAAAATGTGTTTGTAGATTGGAGCATTCAGTACTGTTAACATGTCAATTTCCTTGAAGTTATCAATATATTTAAGGCATTCTCAATCAAAATTCCAAAGTGAGTTTTTAAAACATTGACAAGCTAATTCTGAAGTTCATTTAGGAGATTAAAACAACAACAAATCTTGAAGAGCTAAACAAATTTCGAAAAAGGCATAAAGTTCAAAAATTTATTATTCCTAAGCAGAAGTCTACTATAAAACTACAGTCATCCAGACAGCATGGTATTGGTATAAGAATAGAAATGTAGATCAAATGAAAAGATAATGACTTTAGAAATAGACACATTCTCACATGGCCAATTTATTTTCAGTAAAAGTGCTGTGTTATTCAACAGAGAAAAGATAATTTCATCAACAAATTATGCTGAAACAACTGAATATCTATGTAAAAAACAATGGACTTCAGCCTTTACCTCATACCAGACACAAAAATTAACTCCACATGGATCACAGACCTAAACATAACAGCTAAAACTATAAAATTCTGGAAGAAGCATAGGAGAAAATCTTCATGTCCTTGAGATAAGCAAAGATTTCTTAGATAAAACATAAAGACCACAACCATAAAAGAAAAAATTGATAATTCAGACATCATCAAAAAAAAAAAACCCCTGCTATTTTAAAGATGACATTAAGAAATTGGGCCTCTAGGTGCCATCTTGCGGCCCCACATGTGCGCTTAATTTCAGCTGGTCTGCCCAAGACCCCCAGAGTGCCAACCTTAGTCCCACCCCACCCAGCCCTGTAAAGATGAAAGAAACTATCATGAACCAGGAGAACTTCATCAAACTGCAGGCACAAGTGCGCATCGGTGGGAAAGGAACTGCTCACAGAAAGAAAAAGGTGGTTCACAGAACAGCTACAGCAGATGATAAAAACTTCAGTTCCCCTTAAAGAAGTTGGAGTAAACAATATTTCTGATATTGAAGAGGTGATTACGTTCACAAACCAGAGAACAGTGATTCACTTTAACAACCCCCAAATCTGGGCATCTCTGGCAGTAAACACTTTCACCATTATAGGCCATGCTGAGATAAAACAGCTGACAGAAATGTTACCCAGCATCTTAAACCAGCTTGGTGCACAGTCTGACTAGTTTAAGGAGACTGGCTGAAGCTCTGCCCAAACAATCTGTGGGTGGAAAAGCACCACTTGCTACTGGAGATGACGATGATGATGAAGTTCCAGATCTTATGGAGAATTTTAATGAGGCTTCCAAGACTGAAGCAAACTGAATTGAGTCAACTTCTGAAGAAGATAAAACTCGAAGTTACTGGGAGCTGCTATTTTACATTATGACTGCTTTTTAAAATTTTGTTCATAGATCCAATAAAAATCTCAATCTAATATTTTTAAGCCCAAGCCCCTTGGACACGGCAGCTCTTTTCAGTTTTTGCTTATACATAAATTATCTTTTGCAGTGAATTAAGGTGATGAAGCCTAGAAATAAAGTTTGAAACAAAGGTTAATAAAACTCTTTGCCTAGTAAAAAAATAATGGAAAGGCAAGAGACAGACTAGAAGACTATATTTGCTATACACATATCTGACAAATGTCTGGTATTCAAAATATATCAAGAACTACAAACCAAAAACAAGAATATAAATGACCTGATTAAAAATTGGGCAAAAAAAATTGGGTACGTCATCAAAGAACAAATGGCATGCAAGCACATGAAAAGGTGGTAAATATCTTTGATGGTCACCATCGTTAGTCATTAAGGTAATGCAAGTTAAAACTATAATGAGATACCCGGTGGAATGGCTAAAATAAAAAGACAAGCAATATCAAGTGTTGGTGAAAATATGGAGCAATTCTGATACATTGCTGATGGGAATGTAAGATTATGTGTTTACTTTAGAAAACAATTAAATAATCTCTGTTATGTAGTTAAACACACACTGTAGGAACCAGTAATTCCGCTCTTATGAAATAAGAGAAATAACATATGTCCACAAAAGAACTTGTACAAAAATATTCCTAGCAGCTTTATTTAAAATGAACCTAAACTGGAAACAGTCCACATGTCCATCAACATGTGGTGAATGGGAAAATGGTGGTATATCCATGCAATGGAATAGTACTCATCAGTAAGAAGAAACAAACTGCTTATACAAATGACATTGATGACTCTCAAAAACATTATGCTGAATGAAGGAAGCTAGAAATAAAGAAATACATTCTACATGATCCCATTCCAGAAACTCTAGAAAAGACAAATCTAATCTATAGCTACAGAAAGCAGTTCAGTGGTCCAGGGATAGGATGGGGTGGGGAACTGACTTCAGAGGAGCGCAGGAGAAATTATCAAGGTGATGGAACTGTTCATTATCTTGATTGTGGTAGTGGTTACATGGGCGTATACATTGTTCAAAACTTATCAGACTGTACATTTAATATGAGTACAATACACTGAATGTAAATCATGTCTCAAAGGCGATTAAAAAAGTTAAAGGAAGTAGAGCCACTCGATTTCATAAAACATAAAATTTGGGGGATTAAGCGACATAAACGAATGGCCAATCTCTAGAACACTGTCATATGGATCATTCAGCTCTAGGTGTATTTGTTCTTATGCCGCTCTGATCAAAGTTCGGATTCCTGGCAGAAAAGGTCTGAGGGGAACTAGTTTAGGTCCTGGGCAGGGAAACCTGGACCATTCTGACTGTCCTCCCCATCCAGAGTGCACTAATTGTAGCAGGGGTGGTCCCCAAAGAAAAATGGATATTCTATTAACCAGAAGAAGGCGCGATGATGCATGGTAAACAAACAAAACACTTTTCCCCGTTTGTTTTCAGGAGTGACTAAGGAGAATGGTTAGGGACTTCAAACATACATTCATTCATTCCATTTAAGCATAATTTTAGCATGGACTATTTGCCAGATGCTGTTATTGAATGGGGATGCATGTGTACTGGAGGTCTCTCTAAAGAAAAAGAGTTCATGTTAATGTCAGGAAGAGAAACCTGGTCAGAGAGGATCGTTTGCGTGAGTATGGCACGCAAACTTTTTTTTTTTTTTTTAAGTGGCAGAGGATAGAAATCAGCTGAACGTAAGAAAGAGCTTTCCAGCAATTCGAAGTTTGTATTTGCTTGGGTCATCCGGACGCGGAGAAATTCTTTAGTAAAGAAGCGGAAGATGGATAGAAAAGTAGATTTCGGAATTCACGTCCTGCCCAATCCACAGACGGAGAAAAGACTCCATCCATTTAACTATCCCTGGGTCTCCTGGGACCCCTTGGCGAGTCGGCAGAGGGAGCCATTCCCCAAGAAATCTCCGCGCGAGGCCTCACAGAGATTTTCTTGCGGGTCGGAAGAGTTGTCTCTCCGCCCCGCCTCTGTAAAAGCAGGTTCCCTCCTCCCCACCCATCTCCCCACTTCCCCCGCATCTCCCCTACCTCCTCCCGCCAAGTCCCGTCCAACCTTCCCAACCACTTTGTTGCAGTTTCGCACACTCGGGTACCGCTAGGTCATCCATCCCTTTCCTTTGTCCCACATTTGCATTCCTTCCCTGGCACTGCGGGGGACGTGCCGTCCATTCCAGCTGGTCGCTCGGGTGCTGGCCCCAGTGCCCTGAATCCTCATAGAGGGTCTAGAGCACCGTCCAGGGACTTTGGCGAGGGGGCACGCACTGAACTTGAGTCGGTACGCAGACGGTCACTCTCTCTGCCATTCCCTGAGGTGACCTCTAGGTTTGCCAACTTCGTGACTGGATTATTGGCGGGGTCACTTTCGGGCGGTGGAAGCAGCTCAGGGCAGGGGCGACCCGCGATCCCGGCGCAGGAGTCTGGCCGGGCGGATCCGCCGGTTGCAGGAGGGACTGTGCGCGACGCCAAGCGACGCCCCCCTCCAGTGGTCACTACCCCGGCGGCAGCAGCTGCAGCAGCGGCAACTGCTCGCATCCCGGCCCTGGCTCGGGTTACTCCCCTCCTCCTCTTCCAGCATCTCGAGCCAGAAGGGGAAACCTTATTCAAGTTTGCAGCGAGTACTTTTCCCGGTGCGCAAAACTGGGGGTCTGGAAACCCACTGAGACCGGTCTCCTAACCCGCGTCTCCACCTTTGAACCTGAACGAAGACTTCCAAGTATTGCTCTCGTCTGAGACGCTGCTTGGAGGGTAACTGCGCTGTTTGGGACAGATTGTGCTTCTCGGCGGGCGTTGGGTGAAAACAGGAGAAAAAGTGTTGCGCTGCGAATTTCAAGATCTCGTGACCTGGTAAGAGTTGGGCAAACTCAGTTCTGGTGGCCAGTGGACATTGGCCGGATTCAGGATGGTTTCTTATGGGCAAGGGGCACATTTTCCTTCGCCAGGATACCCGGGTGCCGGGTGAGGTGGCGCGAGACGGGCTCAGTCTGGGTTGTTTACGTGTCTCGGTGGTTTATTGTTATTGTTTGCATTTGGTTTTCTTCCTTGGGGCTTTGGAGGAACTTCTTGGAGTATTTTTCATGGGAAGACATCCCATTACGCATTTCATTTTGTACAATTTCTGCCCTTGGGTTGCCTTGTCTGTCTGTGTGTTCTGTGTTGATGGGTGTCATAGCTGGGTATAGAGAGGTTTGAGGGAATCAGACTGAGAATGAAAAGCAGTTTCAGCTGAGCCCTTCCTTTGAGATCAGCTTTACTTCTCCTCTGGGATCTTGACTTGTTTTCTAAACTTTTTCTCCAGTGTTTGATATTCAGATGGTGCGGGTAGACTTGGGATAGTCCCTCTTCCTGCGTTCTCAGCGTCCTTTAGGGGTGCTAGGATTGCAGACTGAATTAGACTGGAAGGGACTCTTCCTTGTAGGAATGGCTGTGTCTTCAGGGAATGCTCGGAGAGGCGATTCTTCAAGCCATAGTTACCACGGAGGGATCTATCTCGTGTTGGTCTTTTAAATTCCTTTGATCTAGGATTTTTACCCCTGCTTTAGGGAAATATTTTGTCCTTTTTATTTTTTCTTTCTGGAGGTCAGAATGATATCACTGCGTAAATGAAGTATAATGATATCTTTGGTGCTTTTTTCGAAAATATCCTTACACAAGGACCCAGACTCTGTAAGGAAAGTTGAAGTTCGAGATTTTATTAGCCCAAAAGTTCTTAGGCAGTGATATGCATACTATCCCAAGGCAGAGGAGAATGACATTCCTTCTTGGTTCTCCTTATATTCCTCCTTTATAACTTGGGTCTCACTTTGTGTATGGTCTACCCAACTAAAGATGCTCATTCCATATGAATGAAAAGACTGGGACCAGATCATTTTCTCCAGAAATGCCTTCTTCCTGACATGACTGTTCCAAGAGGTCAGCTTGCAGGGTTTGCTTTGCTGCCCTGTGGTCAGAGAGTTCAGTTGATGGTAAGCTCTGGGACCAGGTAGCCTGGGTCATCTCTCAACTCTGTCACTCTCCAGTTGTGTGTTTTTGGGTGTTACTTAACCTCTCTATCCTCATCTATAAAATCAGAATGATAATAACAATGCTTACACCAGAGGGATGTTAAAAAAATTAAATGAGGTAATGTGTATGGTGTGCTAACAAGCTAACAAGATAATAAGCATGTATTAGCCATTATTATTACTGTTACTATAATTATTAAGCTAACATTGGTAACTACTGCTGTATCAAGACAATATAGGTTTTATTAGCTATCAGTAATTTTTAGCTATTGTTTCTACTTGGATGGCCCTTGAAGGCTGCATTTATATGGGCTTTACTCCCACCTAGAACATGATGTATTGTCAAACTTGGGTCAGACATGAGCTTTGCGTTGCTTCCAGCTAGGGACCCTTTGGTGGAATGGAAGGTGCATGTGGCAAGCCTGAGATTTGTGGAGGAGGGATTATGGATGCCAGAGGGTTCTTGGGACAGGCCAGCAGGTGGGAAATCTCTATTTAGTTTATAATCTGTAAACTACACTGCCTTAGGAATTCCTTGCATTAATATACCCCCTTTAACCTATTTTTTAGAGATCAATCATTTATTCAATAAATGTATATTAAGTGTCTATTACATTTCAAGGACTGCTCTAGGTTCTATGTTAAGTTTGTTGGCTTCATTTTAAAAATGGATATGCATCAATATTTGCTTTAATGCCCTCCCTCCCCTATTTCAAGCATTTTAGGGCTTTGTGTGATACCAGCACCCTATAAATTAAATCCTGCATACTTTTAAGCAATAATGAGTTCAACACCTATTAAAATAAAAAGCATGTATTGTTGAAGAATTGAACAAAATATTCAGTATAACCCCTGCAGGGCACTTCTCCTATCAGCTTTATCATATGTAAACTTGTGTGGGGAGGTGGGAAAAAAGTTGGATAATCTAGTGTTCCTTCTGGCTCTAAGATCCTTAAATTAGCGGCCTTACTTGATTGGTGGTTGTTTTTAAATCTCCTTTTTCTCTTTTAACATTTGTTTTAGGTCCATCGTTACATGTGAATTAAAGTGAGTAATGACACTAATAATTAGTAAAAAAGAAAAGAAAAGAAAAGAAAAGCATTTAGCTCTAATTGTATTTCATTAGCTATTCTTAGACTTTGATATACATCAGAAGCATGGAGGGGGACTTTGATAAAAAGATTAGATTGAATCGTGAGAAATTGCCAAAATTTGACCATTCTGACCTACATAAAATGTCAATTTCGTATCATTCAACCTAATATAAATCCTGGGTCCCTCCTCTATGATTCAGATGCAGTAAGTCTCGAGTTAAGTGTGAAAAGTCTGCAGTTCTACAAGTTCCCCAGATGATAAAAACCCAAGTCACATGCTCATTTAGCAGCAGTGGATTTATCTTTCTCATGATTGTCTCCTTGGTCTAATAGCATATTTCTAAAATACAAATCTGATCATGTCATTCCCTTGTTTAAAATCTGTGGCAGCTCCCCAGATGGTGAGCATCAATGGCAACCAGGTGCTTATTAAAAATGCAGATTTCAAGGCTGTACCCCAGATGCAAGGGCTGGAAATCTGCATTTAGCAGCTTACCTAGTGAATCTGATGGAGATGATCTCAAATCACAATTGGAGAAACCCTGGCTTGTAGCATAAAGCCTGACCTCTCTAACATGATACACAAGACCAGGTTTGCACTGTCTTCTCTGGGTTTGTTGCTCTGCTTCCCTGTTCCCCAAGCCTCTAAGCACCAGTGATCTTGATCTTGTTACTGTTCCTTGGAGAATATGTTGCCTGTTTTCACTCCTCCCTGACCCAGCTGTGAGGAAACTCTCTGGGAAATGTCTTTGCTCCTCTTTTCAGCCTAAAAGATTATTTGCTACCCATTCATCTTTCAAGGTATAGTTCAAATAAGACCTCCTCTCTGAAACTTTTTCCGATTCTCTCACGTTAACAAGTGATATCTCACATGATTCCTATTCTGCTTTGTGGATAGCTTTAATAGCATCTGCCATATTGAATCAACTGTGCTATCTGGATGTTTCTCCAACTGATTGGTGAGATTGTCATTCCTTATTCTAAGCCTTTATCCAAATGACTGGCACATAGTAGTTACATAATAAACGCCTAAAGAACGTAAGAGAAGAATGAATGAATGAACACTAATTAACATTTTCTTAGCACACGAAGTGTTTGGGATAGTCGCTATGTGCGTACTAAGAGTTGTGGAGAAGCCAGTCAAAAATTTATGATTTGGCTAGATGTAGTCTACAAAGTGAGTTAACATGGAGTGGGAAAAGGACAAGATAGAATATCCTAAGAAGACTTATGAAACACTAAATGCCACCAAATTAATGTTACATGTTCAATACTATGGAAGCACTATGGTATAAGAGCTGAGTTTATCATACCTCCGAGATGGTTTTGGTTGTGAGTGACAGTATCAGGACATTGAAATAGAAGTGCCGATGCCAATACAAATTTTAAAAAAGCTTTTGCCTTGTGCCTTTAAGTTTATAAAAACCTTGGTATTTATTTTTGTATTTGATCAGCAACATGATAACTCATTTTCCCCACTTTAGTACAGGATGCCTTCCTAAAAGCTATGCAAAAGCCTGCATGTTATAAAGGATGTTGGTCCTAGATAGTCAAATATATTATAAAGTTTCTAATTTTATCTTTTCACTTAGGCACAGCATTAGGCTTTCAGTTTATTCAGTTTATTCATTTCTTTAATTTTTCTTTCTTTAAACTTTCTGTAATTTTGGTTATTTCCTCCTCATTTGAACACAGTTGACCCATTCAAGTTCAATAAACGAATGATTCTGATTAAAGGTTTGCCATTTTTGGCATGACTGGTACCTTCCATCTTTGTCTCATTTATATTAAGTATGTGAGACAAAAACTTCTTGTAATTACTATTAGGTCTTAAATTTTTTCATTTCCCACTCATTTTTTTTTTTAAATAATGGCAATATATAATAACATTTGAACAAATGAACAAACAAATCGCAGGATAATGACAGAAATGGTGATGCTGCGAAGTGGAACTTATGTCATGGGTCACTCCACCATAAAATAAACAACAACCAAAGTTCAGTCATGGGATAATGTATAAGAGTTCCAGTGACATAGGGCAGGAAGGTAGCAGCATCATTGCATGAAGTACAAACATCCAGGTTATTTGGACTTCAAATAAAATGATATTAAGCACTGCCTGTGGTCTCATTTTCTCAAGGATATATATCTAGTATTTCATTTTAAAAATTAGCTTTGTTTTAAGAATTAACTAAGATTTATTGGGTTCCATTGATTTGTCTTTTTTTCAATTCTGTTTCCAAAATAAACCTTTTCTACCTTAATTTAAACTTGCATCTAGAGGTACTTTTCTAAGTCTCTTACCTAGTCTCCTAATGTCTTCATTCATTCATTCATTCGTTCATTCATTCATTCATTCATTCATTTCTGTGATAGGTGTCTGAGAATAGAGCAGGAAGCACACTTCTCAGGAGCTAATGGTCTGCCATAGATAGCACTTTAAAAAGTTCTGTTTTTAAAAATAGTTATCTCAGAGGATTAATTAATAGCACTTAATGAAAGGATTTCTCATACTATGAGGAAAAAAATAAGATACAAACCAGTGTTATTTTACTTTATACAATTTTATTTGTAAAACTGCAAGTCATCATGTGGATATTATTTGATAATGCATACTCCATGTCATTAGCCAGTCTGGAAAGTGTGAATGTGATAATACATCCTGTTATTATCTATGTTCATTTCTAGTGATTTCCTCTATCGTTTCATTTCCAGTGACTTATAACTCCTCGATAAAGAAACTATGTAAAGCATTTCAACCACCTCAATTTCCTATTCCGAGGACAATAAATGGTACCCTTCCCCCTTTCTAAAACAAAGAAAGTGGTGTTTCAGTATGGAATGCCTTGTCTTGATACGTGCATGTGCAAGATATTAGTATCTGTTAAAAACATCTTATCTTTGGGAACAAGGGGGCCTCATCCTAGAGGGTGACTTAAGTGCCTTGCCTGGCTGACATGAATTTGCTGCACGTATTTGATTGGTTCTAAAACCTTGCCACAGTGATTATTCCCATGATGGAGCCCATGATGGATCTTTACCTTCTGGTAAAGAATCATGTTTGTCTTTTTTAAGAAGTAATTTTTGGTGGCAAATTAAACATCAAAACACATAAATTTAACTTATTCCTGATGAAACAAAATAGAAGAATGAAATCTATGTTTTGGGCCCAGGGTATTACTTCTACAATCAAAATGAAGATTGTAAATATCTACTTTAATTGATATCTTCAAAAGGGTGCTCTATTTATTTTTTGGATAAGGAATTGATGACAAGATGTGACTTTTGTGTTCTTTAAAAAAGTAATTGGTTTGAGTTTTATTTTTGCTCTGTCAGTTATTTATTGGGTGTACAGGGCATAGGGATACTATGTGGAATTACCAAGATACTTGCCTTAAAAAAAAAAAAAGATAAAAAAATACAACTGACTGTTTAAGGCTGGGCATAATAAGGGCCAAGCGGGCAGTTCTGAAAGCTGCTTCGAGAGCTCATTCTAGAGAGAGGACTCTGTGTGCTCACGGAGGTTTCTTGGCAGTGTGGGACCTTGAGGGAGAAAGGATTTAAGTGGATGGGGGTATTTTAGACAGGCGAGTGAGCTCAGCAAACATGTGGCCACAGTAATTTGCAAGACATTTGCAAGCAATAGTGACTAAACCATTCTGCACGAAGGGTGAGTTAATATTTGAGAATCTTTATGACAGCCACGCATGGGGCTATAGGACTAGACTCTGCCTGTTCCCACAGCACTATATGCATTAAAGGAGCCCCTCGCATCACACTGCTATTATTTTATTATATAAACCAGATGTGCTTTGGGGTACTCTATGGAGATGTAAGTAAGAATTGAGCCCTGATTTCATGAGAAGGTGTGAAATGAGAAAACTGTTATTTCTTTCAGCCACTATGGGGCTTCTTGGGGATGGAAGTGGAGACAAGGCTCATGTTTCTACAAGAGTCATCTGGTTCTGAATTCACATTTTCCCTTAAGAAGCTTAGTTTAAAGATGATCTTGCCACACTACAGTACTGTCTCTCTTAGCATGAAGTGGTTCACCCAGCCACAGATATCACTTTACATCTTCACCTCATAAAATACACCAAGCATGTGCCTCTAATTGGCTGACTTTTAAGGCTCGGAACTATGGAGGAAGTTGGCCTCTTAAAACTAAACATTAAACATGTGTTTTAAGGGCTGTGTATCCATCCCACCATCCGTCATTTTCTGAAGGCTCTAGCCTCTGCCAGGTTGCTTCAGCACCCTCCTTCTCTCCCTGCACCTCCCTCTTTTTGCTCATAGCTGACTCGACCCCCAAACTTCCATTACTTTCTGAACAGCTATTATTATTATTATTTAATTTCCTGTCGCATTCCCCACATTCCTTGGTGCCCTCATCTTTCTCACCTTTCTTCTCCCCAGGTGTTTTCTCCTATACTAAGATTTGATTACCGTGGCATAAAGTAGTTGCCCTTTCAGAATTCCTTCCCATCTGTACATCCTTTGAACAGAGAGATGTGCAAAATCAGTCCATTAATGAGGCTAGAAATGCTTGAGATCTCTGTTTGGCCTATGTTTTCAAACTTTAGGGGCCTGAGAATCACCAGCAGGTGCTGGATCCCCTGTGATGATTTAGATTCAGTAAGAGTGTGGTGGGGCCCAGGGATGTGTATTTTTGACAAGGAATTCTGACATAGGTGATCCATGGATGCACTATAACTCTTGTTAGGGCTATACTGCTCCGTTCAGAAGCCATGACTTTTTTCTTTTTTCTTTTCTTTTCTTTCTTTCTTTCTTTTTAATATTTTAGTGAGTTGGTCAGAGTGGGTCACTGAGAATAGCTGGTCTGTGAGAACCTGTGCCTCTCTGTCTCTGCTTGGAGGGACAATGGCAGTAACACAACGCTGTTCATGTGACAGCCAGAGAAAAGGGCCCATTGTTTGGGGGTTGGCTGATGCTCTATTCTGCTCTGGCCAGCCGTCCAACTGAGCTTGGTAGCCCCAAGGAAACAGACACACTTGAAACAGAAAGACAAAGAAAGGAGGTCAAGGCCTTTCACAGTTAAAGTACTTGCAGCAATGTTGTCAGAGGTAGAACTTGGGAAGGAAAAAAGTAATTTTGTAGAAACATCATTATTACTCTGCTGGTTTAGTAGCATGAGACATGGCAATAGTGGAACATAAGTCTATTAGAACTCCCATTCGATCTTTGGCCAAGGAAGAATTATTTCCTACTATGGCTGCTGACTCATCTTATTGCAGAGTTTTATTATTGATTTTAAAAATAAAAAGGATCTCCCTTTGCCCATGATAGGCAAAGTACATTTCTCAGCCTTTTTTCTCCAGGTTCATCAAAGACAGATATCTGTTTGCTCTGAAAGTCCACCTAAATCAAGGCCCATGACCTCAAGAGAATGATTCTTCGTTCCAGGGTTAAGGTGTATATGGTGTATTAATAATTTCCTTCAGAATCTAGAATCAGATATCAGTTTTGAAGCTGAGAATTTTTTTGAGATGAAATACAATTAGATTCATAAAAAGTTATTGATCTATCTGGATGGTTTGGGGATTGGGAGACTTCCCAGATGTCATTTAGATAGCACTCCTCATCCCCAACTTCCAAACTGGAGGGAAAAGGTTGCAAACTTCCTGTAAAGATCTAATTCAGAGTTCAACAACTGGCTATATTCTTTGTTTCAGAAGAAGATTCAAATTCAAGGTCATAGCCTCAGTGAAGGTTGCAGACATTTCGCACAAGATTGTTCTTTTAGTCTGATTACTACTCCCTTTCTGAAAAAGTATGTCATTCATTCAGCCTTTGCCTCTGGGTTTCTTTCAAAGGGAAATTTAGTCCCTAGTTCCTGTGGATATTTATAGGTGGCTTTTTCTTTTCTTTTCTTTTTTCCTTTTCTTTTCTTTCTTTCTTTCGTTTTCTTTCTTTCTCTCTCTCTCTCTCTCTCTCTCTCTCTCTCTCTCTCTCTCTCTTTCTTTCTTTCTTTTTTTCTTTCTTTTTTTTATGTTAGGCACAGAATACAGCCTTGAGTGATGCAGAGTGGAGAAAGCCTTTTCTGGATGAAATGGGTTGTGGAGAGCCTATTCACCGTGTTCAGGCAGCTCATTGCGATAGGAATCCTTTTGTCTGTGAGATAAGAGGTTTTCTGACTGGGATTATTAAGCTTAACAAAATTTATACCCAGGAGACCGATGTATGATTTGCTTGACGTCACTTAGAGCTTGTAATTAAGTCTGTCATTGCACCTTGATTATAGACTATCATTGTAAATCCATTAAAGAAAGAGAAGTAAGTGGACTACAGAGAGGCAAGTGGCTTTATTTTCTTCATTATGTTTCCACTCCCCCTTCCCCTTGCAGTTTGTTTATACTTTACTGAGTGGATATTTGGTTTTACCAGTGATATAGATGCCTCTGAAGTGGAGAAGGGGGAGAGTATTCTTTGCAGGTGGCAAAAGGGTTGAGTTAAACATGCTCCTGATTAGTTAATTAATTTTCAATTCATTGTCATTAGCCTATTCATTTGGCTCCATTCTTGTTATTTAGAGACGCTTGCTCCTTAGTGCTGCAAGAGATGAGGACTGTGCTCTACTTGAAAAATTAGGAAAATGATATGTTGTCTTTTATTCCCGAGTGACACATTTAATACTAATGCTTTTTAGGCATAGGATGCTTGCTGGGACTTAGTTTTATGTCAGAATTATGCCCAAGGAGGGCTACTGGAATGCTAACATTGTTCTATTTAATCTGGGTGTGGTCATGTGGGTATGTTCATTTTGTGAAAATGTATTGAGCTGTTCAATTCTGATTTGTGTTCTTTTTGGTATGTATTTTATACTTCAATAAGAAGTTGAAAACTTTTTAAAGCATCATGTTTAAAGTTCTAGCAGTGATGAAAAATGGATATTTTCTGGGAAACCCAACTGTCACATAATTTGGGGCCTGGCAGGGCTGGGAGGAGCTTTAAATATCCATAAATTCACTCTTACTTCTATAGCTGGAAGAGCTTTATTTCAGAAAGCATGGACCGGCACTATCAGAGTTGATTGTTTTACGTTTCTGGACAACATATGCAGTGCCTATGAGGTCAACAGTGTAAGCAGAACAAAATCACTCCTCCAAGTTGACCAACTAGCAAATCTTCTCATTTCCATGCTCTACCCTCCTCCTGCTCACTGTAATCTGTCCAGAAAAATCAGAAAAAGACTCCATAGATCTATGGATCATGGCTATTCCTCTGAACTTTTAGATGACATCTCTCCTGAAGTCTAATATTAGAACGCTTTTCCCCCCCCCTCACGTTTTTCTTATTGGGACAAAGCGATATGAGGTGTGGAGTCTTTGGGTCATCTCTCTCACTTATCTTAGCCATCACTGCCTGAGCTCGCAGTGAGCTCCCGGAGCAATACCTGTAAAGGTGGAACAGCCCTATAAACAAAATGATGCTTCTAGCATAAGAGCAGCCTGTGGTCCTTTTTCTATCTAGAGGACATCTGTCATTATCAGTGTTGGTCATCGTACTTATAGAACATCGTAGCTTGCTATTACACTATGGAGCTGGTAGAATCAAACAGAGAAAATAGGAGCATTTTTTTTTTTTTTTTCCTGAGGGAGAATTTGGAGTCCTTGGCTTTGAAATGGTTATAGCATATCTGTGTAAGGTCCGAGTATCTATTCTGTACACTTCCTTTTGGCATTGGACTTAAAGGTTAACTATTGATTTACATGAATACGTGTGATTAAAGTCTTGAGTTGAGATAAGATTTCGATGGTCTGAGTCTACTCCTGCCTGATTTTGTCATTACCATATGAAATGACAAAGGACAGCCTGAATTGGGACCCCATCTCTGCCCATAAAGCTTTGTGACCTTAGTAGGCTCCTTAACTGTAAGTCTCTTTTCATTACATGTGAAATGATAACAGTATATACCTCAAAGAGTATTACATTAAGCATCATGGTAAGCACATAGTGAGTGCTCAATAAATATTTTATCATTATAACACCAAGTAATGTTAAAATAGGGAAGAATATTAATGTCTAGGAATAAGGCCTGCTTATGCTTTTTATGAAAGAATCACCCTATAATTAAATACAGACATTAGAAAGTATAGTATTTGATACAAAATATAAGCTATAAGCAACTTAAAATATTCTGCAATACAGAAACAGTTAAATTTACTCAGGGGAATGAATGTTTTTAAATGAAAGTAGTATTTTATTTTTTAAAAAAGTTATTCATCTCAATGGTAGAATAAAGATGAGGCTTCTAGTTAATAAATTTGTTCTTCCTTAGTCAATGTTAGCAGAATTAAAAAGTGTTCAAACAAAACCTTGAGCATCAATGTTTATAGCAGCATTATTCAAAACAACCAAAAGGTGAAAACAACCCAAATGTTCACCAACTGATGACTGGAGACTGGATATACAAAATGTCATATATCTATACGTGGGATATTATTCACCCATAAAAAGGAATGAAGTATGATACATGCTACAGCATGGATGAACCTTGAAAACATAACGCTTAGTGAAAGAAGCCAGGCATGAAAGGCCACAAGTTGTGCAATTCCATTTATGTGAAATATCCACTATAGGCAAATCCATAGGTAGAAAGTAGATTAGTGGTTGCAAGGGACTTAGGGAGGGGGAAATAGGAAGTGATCACGTCATGGGTATGGGTTTTCATTTGGGGATGATGAAAATGTTTTGGAACTAGATAGTGGTTGCACAATATGATTAAAATGATGAATTTTCTGTTATGGGAATTTTACCTCAATTAAAATTTTTTTACCTTAAGTTTTAAAAAATCAGTGAATGTTTTGCATTTGTCTGCATTGGTTAGTCGATCAGTGTTTATGATGTGTTTGCTATGAGCCCAGCATTTACTGCATGTTGGAGAGAATACCAAAAACGAGAAGGCACAGCCCCTGCCTTCAGCACATTGCCAGTCCGCTTGTGAAGACGGAAAGGATGAGGAAGCAGGTGATAGAAATATTTCAGGTGAATCCATCTTCTAACAGGTTAAGATCACTGTGGATTTCGTGAGAAGGCTGGTTAGAAGAGACGGGACTTTGAAAGATAAGTGAGCTTCATGTGATCGGAGGAGAGAGTTGGTAGACATGCACATGGTTGGGGTGAGGGTGGTCAGGGGCAGGAGCAGGCAGAGATGGTCAGGGGGAAATGTTCATATAATGGAATGTCACTATTGATATTGTAGGTTAGAGCCACGTTGGAAAAATTTTAAAAGTTGATGAAATTCTCTAGGCAGTGGATACCAAAGGATTATCATTGATGACAAGAGTATAAAATGAAATAAAAATGGGAATACAATAAAGAGGATATTGCAGTGATTTCATTAAATCTAACACAATTTGTTATTCATTTATTCAACAAATATTCATTGAGTACCTGTTACATTCCATGTGATTTTCTATGCTAGGGATAGGGCAATACTTAAGATTAAAAATGCTTCTACCCTCTTGGGTTTGCATTTCAAGCACTGACTACTTTGTCCAGTGAACAAAAGTAGTGGAAAAGTTAAGGCACAGATGTGCTATAATGCAGAAGTTTATAGAGTGTGGATTCTAGAACCAGCCTCCTTAGATTTGAATCCTGGTTCAGTCCATTATTTACTAGATGTATGACCTTGAGCTAGTTACTCTAGACTTCAGCTTTTTATCAGTTAAGTGAGGTATGATAATGGTAGCTCTTTCATAGAGTTGTTATGAGGATTAATTGAGATAATAAGTGAAAAGTACTTAGGACACTATCTGGCTTGTGGTAGATACTCAGTTTTGTCTGTATCTCATTGATTAATTTCTGCTCAAGGATTGTCTAGGTTACTTCTGTTTTTAATTCAGTGAGGCTATTGTAGGATCCTAGTGTGTTGCATCTCAGGTCTATGCTCTCTTTAATGTGCCATACTGTTTTAGATATTGAACTTGTCAAGTTAATTGACATACAGACTCTGTGTTCATAGTTTAGGAAAGCAGCAAAATTCTTCTCTCTAACAAACTACAGTCCTTATCTTGGCTGGGGCAAAAGATTCCAGATAATGCTTCTTCTAACATTCTGAATCAAGAAGTCTTTTGAAACATCTTGGCCTGAGAGGCACTGTCCTTTCAGTGTTAGGAGTTTGGTGATAAGGAATGTAGTTGATGTCCCAGACTTTAGCACATCCAGTCTCCCTCTGGAGATATAGCCACAGTTTTAATTTAATTTTGTGTTACTTTGTCACAAGTGCCACAGGCCACCTCAATCTCTGTGCCTCTATGTCCCTCTCTGTGACAGGGTGAAATAGCCAACTATCTCATCAGGAGGTACATTCTTGGGGCGAGAAGAGGCTGCATAAACTTTGAGGACCTTTCTACTTCTAGAATAAATTCATTCTAGAATGTAAGCTCCTTGAGAAAGTAGGATCAATCTAATATATCTTTCTATCCCCGAATGGTCAAGCATAGTGCTGTGGGCTGAACTGTGTCCAGCTCCTCACACCCCCATTCCCAATTCATATGTAGAAGCTACCCCACAATGTGACTGTAGTTGGAGATGGGGTCTGTAAGGCAGTAATGAAGATTAAATGAAGTCATAAGAGTGGGGCCCTAATCCCATAGGACCGATACCCTTATTGGAAGAGGAAGAACATCGGAGTTCTCACTTTCCATCATGAGGAGGCCAGCTGCAAGCCAAGAGGGGCACTCTCACCAGAAACTGAATTGTCCAGTACCTAGATCATAGATTTCCCCACCTCCAGAACTGTGAGAAATAAATTTCTGTTAAGTCACTTAGTCTATGGCGTTTTGTTATAGCAGCCTGAGCAGACCAAGACAGGTAGACTTTTTCTTTTTTCTTGATTTTTTTTTTTTTTTTTAGTGGGATAGAAACTTAAATATTTGTGGACCTAATTTCAAGATTATTCAGAACTACAAGGACATAAGAATAATATGAAAAAGTGAACCTGACCCACAATCCTAATCTTTATTTAAATGGTTAATCTTCAACGTCAGCAGTGAGGCCAAAAGGTAATATCACCGCTTGATTAAAACTTCCCCAAGACCTGCTCTTTCTTCCAGTGGAGGTGCCAATGAGTGGTTCAACAGGCAATAGTGAGTGAGAACATATTCGGGAGGGTATGAGGTGAGGGAAGAGCCTGGACAATTTATACTTTGGACCTCCAGGTTTTGAACAATTGATCTGTGTAGGAAGCTGCAGAAGTAAAGTGGCGAGAATGTGAGGGGAGGGGATGTCATGGAGGCTGCACAAATGACCTAGGCTGGTCTAGGCCAGGGAGGTGAGATGTTTCCTCCTAAGGAAGAGAAGAGATCCTCTTCTCTCAAGTAGTGCGATGACTACGCCTGAGCCCAGCCAAAGATTCAGGTACAGAGGCTTCCTCCATATAGGTAGCCAGATAGTCTGCTTTTATCTTGCTGAAGACCAGCCTGGAGCAAAGGCACTTTTCTTCTGACATTCAAAAACAAAAACAAAAAAAAAGCTTCTGAATGGAGCTCTGCCAGACTAGAGCTGGGAAAAAAAAAAAAAAAAAAATCCTTGCCTTTCTTTCAAGGCAGTATGTAAATGATGCTTTGTAGTTTTGTTTGTGTGACCACTAGGGACTGTACAGAGGGCCTCACTGCAGGCCATCACTACTGTAGAGTATAATTTTTACGATCATATCCTATAAACTAACCCTCTAGGTCCAATTGTCACCTCACAGCATAATTGTCTCTGGTTTAAGATGTTATATTGTTATGAAATCCAGAAATCTTCTGAAATTGATCCTTTAAGTTTGTTTCAGAATTTCATGGACTTATGTGTAACTCACTCCCTAGAGGACAAAAGTCTGATCTTTCTGACTTTGTCCAGAGTTCACTTTCTATTTAAGAAGGATTTCTTAAAGCTTGACTTAAGGAAACGCCTGTCTAGCTAGAGAATTTGGAAGAGCATTTTTCATTTCTCGTCCAGGTTGTACTATTTATAAAAACAAAGCCATGTAATTAGGGCCTCAGTGGCATGTAGAGTCATTCACAGGCACATAAGGGAGACCACAGTGTTGTTTGGGTTAGTGGCTTATGTGTCCTTGGATGGTGTCTGTGTCAGACTCCACTGCTGAGAAGGATGGCAACCAAGGCCTGACATGCAGATTTTTAGAGCAAAGTATCAATGAGTAAAGAAAGAGCTTTGGAAGCCAAGCGAGTTTTATCCCTCAGTTCTAACAACCAGTTCTTTAAAAGAAAAGCAGCTTCCCAATCTCTGTCTAAGAGTTGGATCCATCACAATATCTAGGAGTTGGATCCATCACAAGTCAGATCCATCACAGAGCAACTCCCTTCAGCACATAGTGGGAAGCACAGTGCAATTTCTTCCACAATGTACCAGGAGGTGACTGGGCCTCTGCCTGGCTCGGGCCATTGTGCCCACAAAGAAAAAGCTGTGTGCAGTGGCCATTTCACCCTTTCTTTTTGGCCCAGCAGTTGTTGGCAGCTGTGCAGCTAGGGAAAACGAAGATGCTTGTGGGTGGTCAGTGTCAGGAACTCAGAATCATTGTTGAAGGCCCAGTGGGGAACCCATGGTCAGAGGAAAGAAGTCCAGATGAAACAAAATTACTTTAGGAGAGATTGACTTTTAGTGAGTTTTACTTTATTGACTATTCAAATTTTACCTTAAGCGTATTTTATGCTGAGTTGAGTGGGGTGGTAGAATCATTCAGATTTGAAATTCAGCATTACTCATAAGTGTGGCTGCCCACTTTTAGAACTGTGTTGTTTTGAGGTAATTTTTTGTGTTTTCTGATCCTGGAGCCAATAAAAAGCACTAATAGTGGTACAGATCTCAAGGTCGGTGTCACTAATATATCATTTATTTATTTTTTTACATAGCCTTGAGTAAAATAAGTAAATGCTTCTAGAATGAGGGAGTATACTTTTCTCCCCGGAGTTTTATTAGGTAGCCCAGAATGATGGAAAGAGTATTGCATCTAAAGGCAAAGAATCCTGTCCTGAGATCTGTCTCTGCCATGGTTTGATCGTAAGCACCTAAAAAACCTCTTTTGTGCTTGTTTCCTTAGTTATAAGTTGAAGAGGTCATAAAGGCCTGTTCCAATCCCCTGAACTTGACTGGGAAGCCTCTGGGGCCGTGTCTGGAGTGTAGGGGTGCAGCCGAGTGGGCGGGTGACAGTGGGATAAGTGAGGGCTCACTGCTGGCAGCACCTGGAGCAGAGTCCCAGCTTCGCCTGAGCCGGCCGTCTGCCATGACCACAGAACTAGACACCAAATGGAAGATGCACAACTGTGTGACAAACAGCTTGCTTTTTCTGCTCCTTTCTATGCCCTGGAGAAGCCGAGTTTGGGGACAGCTGTTTTCCTGGGTCTCTTCCTTTGTGTTGGCTCCTGGTTAGGGCACAGCCGAGCCCTGGTTTGTGGAAATCTTTCTCCTTAAAGCATAACTTTAGCTTTGTCTCAACATTTAGCGAACTTCAGACCAAGTCCAGACCTTTTTCTCTCCATGATGGGTACATTTTTTTCTACTCTATTATGACAGATCTTTGGGAAACTATGTAAAAATGAGCTGTT
>NW_006436298.1:47959846-47976452 GCF_000325575.1 Pteropus alecto
TAGACATAAATCTAAAAAAGAAAAAAAATTGTTAGCTTTTAAAATTTTTCTGAAATTTGATATCTCCTCCTGTTCCTCAAGAGACCTTGACAAATGTCAGGCGATGGCACAGAGCCTCAGTCCGGGAGTGTGATGCGTAAACCCTGGTCCTGCCCCTCTGGGTGATAAGGGAACAGGACTCTCTCTCTAATCCATGCCACATGCGGTGACCTGAGCAGACCCTGCAGGACCACAGAAGTCTTGCTGTCTCCTCATGGAGCAGTTGCTCAAAAGTTATTGTACAGCTGTGGCTGCTTTGTTGGGAAGTGCAGTGTGACTTGATCTTTTAATCTCTTTTCTCCCTATAGGTATTTAAGTAACAACTGGTCTGTAGGAGTACCTGCCAGAAGGGATTGCGATATGCATTCTATATTCAAAAAAGCATTGTTTTGTGTAACCTTAACTTCATTAGCAATTAGAGGGGTGAGGCAAGAATAAAACCCAAAAGCAAGGCAACCTTGTTAGGCCAAGAAAATTCAAGTTGAGGAATTTAGAATTGAAATTGAGGAAGACAAGTTCCTCTAAAACTTCAAATTCCTTAGAAGTCTCCCAGAAAGTAAGAAACACACAGAAGTCCAGATCCCTAAATCCATTTTTTCCAAGTTAAACAATCTAATCAAAGTTTTAAACTCAGGCGGACAGTAGTGGAGAGCTGGTCTGCTGACATTGCACGGTGGCTTCAAAATGTTTGATGCCCTTTGGTTTCCTTGTACTTAAAGTTGAGTGATAGTTAAATTGCTCTATTTTTGTTTCTGTGTCTGGGTCCTGGAGAAATTGTCATCAGTTTTACAGCTCTGTAGGGGAGGAGAGCAGAAAGGTGACAGTCTCCCCGACTGCCCTACAGAGGAGGCAGCGATGGGACTGGGCCCACATGGGGTCACACTGTTACTACATTTGCTGACATTTGTCTCCCTTCACTCTCAAGTTCTAGCAACTAGATTGCTAGTCCATGAGTGATCCATGGAAGAATGTATGAATGTTCGTTTTACTCATGCAGAGGAGTAATAAAAAGAAGCGAACAGAAGACCCCACCTCTTGGGCAGACATCTGTTACTTACGCCTTAGAACTTGGCTTACTGCTAGTTATTTCTGTTTTTTATTGCGGTAAAATAGACGTAACATAAAATTTCCATGGCAACCGTTTTTAAATGTACAATTCTGTGGCATTAAGTACATTCACATTGTTGTGCAACCATCACCACCACCATCCATCTCCAAAACTTTTTTATCTTCCCAAACTGAAACTCCACTAATCAACAACTCCCCACTTCCTTTGTCCCTGCCTCTGACAAGCACCCTTCAGCTTTCTGACTCTATGAATTTGACTACTCCGAGTACCTGATGTAATATCTGTGTATAATATCGTGCAATATTTGTCCTTTTGTGTCAGGCTTATTTCACTTAGTGTAATGTCTTCAAGGTTGTTCCATGTTATAGCATTTGCCAGAATTTCCTTCCTTTTTAATGCTAAAGAATATTGCATTGTATGTATATACCACATTTTGTTTATCCATTTTATCCATTAATAGACATTTGTGTTATTTTTCCTTTTCGAGTATTATAAGTAATGCTGCTATGATGAACATTGGTGAGCAAATCTGTTTGAGTCACAGCTTTCAGTTCTTTTTGATTACATACCCAGAATAGAATTGTTGTATCATACGGTGATACCATGTTTAATTTTTTGAGGAAACACCATTCTGTTTTCTATAGCAGCTGTAGAATATTGCATTCCTACCAACAATACACAGCATTCCAATTTCTCCACATCCTCACCAACACTTGTTATTTTTTTTGTTTTGTTTCTATTTTGTTTGGATTTGTTTTGTGTTTTGACAATAGCCCTACTAATGGGTGTTCGGTGGTATCTCGTCATAGTTTTGATTTACATTTTCATAATGATTAGTGATGTTGAACATCTTTTCCTATGTATATTGGCCATTAGTATATCTTCTTTAAAAAAAATCTATTCAAGTTCTCTGCGCATTTTTAAATTAGCTTGTTTGTTTTATTGTTGATGAATTGTAGGATTATTTTATTTTTACATATTCTGGATTTTGATCCCTTATCATATTTGATTTGCAAATATTTTCTCCCATTGTGTGGGTTGCCTTTTCTCTCTGTTGATAGTGTCCTTTGATATACAAAAGTTTTTAATTTTTATGAAGTCCAATGTACCTTTTTTTTCTTTGTTACTTGTTGTTTTCATAACTGAGAAATTGTTGCCAAATTGTTTCTAGATATTTTAATATGTAGCTCCTTTCTCTGTAATACCACAGAAACCATTACTTGTGGAAATTTATCTTTTGAAGAGATTTTGCTTTGAAATGGCTCTTTTTTATTTGTTTGTTTGTTTGTTTATTTATTTATATGATTTCAGAACTGGTTAATTTCACTTTTTTTGCCATACTCTATCTCTCTTCTCAAGGGATCACAAAGGCTCATTTGTGGATAAAGAAAAAAAGAGTGACTGAGGGAAAGACTTAGTTTGAAAAGAGTCTCAATCATTTATATTATAGGGGCTGAGGAGAGAAAGGGCAGATTTAAGAAGTCTGGGGGATATGAGAGGGCTCTTTAACAATCACGACTTGCAAGAAGTGTATGACACCATACTGGACTGTCATTTGTCTGTGAGGCTGAGATCTATTTCCTAAAACTCCCATCCCCCTCTCTTTCCTCTCAAGCTGGAAAGATTGTCGAAAAGTGGGGACACCTTGGGGATGAACCTCTAGGGAACTGATACTCCCTCCGAAGAACAGAAAGAGTTGTTTCATGTACACTTCTCTAAGCTTTTATAAATAAAAGTATTCCTTTTATTTTCATTAAATTATTGTTAAGACTTTTCTAATAGCTTAGAAATCCTTTTCTCACTTGCCAATTTCTCATGCTTTACTCATTGTTATTTCTGGATACTAATAGTAGCCACACATCCAAAACACCATGGATATTGCTTGGTGTAAAAAAGACACTGCATCATAAATTTATACAATCTCATCCTCAAGAAACAAATTAAACACAGTCAGAGAATGCCGCAAGGACATTGTTCTTTGCACTTGATTGTTCCAGAAAAATCTATTTACAAGGTATATATGTTTTAGTCTTTTCTTGTTATTTATGTTACAACCATATGTCACAACTTCTGTAGCACTAGGCTATTGTTTAAACAACCAGAATTGGGTGAGCATTTGTGTCTTTCCTCACCTGGCATGTTTTAAGACCTGAAATTGTTTGCTGTGGCTTTCCTGTTTCTGTGTCGGGCCTGAAGAGTGGTTTTCTGTGCCAATAATTGCCCCTGTGCTGTTTCCTGCACAGTAATGTGACTTAAGGATATGGAGAGCTGTAGACGTCTGGATTTTTGCGGTTTTAAAAAGTTGAATGATGGCATACGTTATGAAGATAACCCTTTTCAAATGACTGCAGTTTAATTTGTAGACACCCTCTTGCCTACATATACAGACCTGAAGGAATCCATGAACAGCTTTACTGGGGACAAAGAATGATGGCAGTAAGTTTCTCTAATGTGTATGTTACAGAATAAGACACTGAATTCTTAAAATCCAGTTTGGCGGTTGGTTCAGAGGCCCAAGGCATTCAAGGAACTAGGTCTCCTGAGAAACTGGCTTCTTGGTGTTGCATGTTAGCAGCACTTTTTAAAGTCATAATGACCCCAGGAGCTAGAAAATGCTTTTCGTCTGTAGCATCACATCGTAACTTCTCACTTTAATGTCTGCAACCAGGCATCACAACGAAACCGCAGCTCAGCTCCTCCTAGTCTCACCTTGCTCTTTCCTCTCACCACCGTGCCTGTTTATCATGGGCTGCAGGGAAGTGTGGTGGAGCCCAACACGGGGAGAGAAGCAGAGAAGTCAGAGCAAGTGGCCTAGGCTCTGCTCCCAACTAACTAACACCAGGAAATAGTGCCTTCAGCTGGCATGGGGGCTTGTACATGCCAAGCTTTGCTTATTTGCCATGGAAATTCTGGCTGTAACAAAGACTGATGCTATTCAGGCAGCGAGCAGGAAGCTGCTTTTATCAGGAGGCTTTTTTGGCACCCTGTCCCACATACACTCCAGTCAATCACAGTAAAGTGCTTAATAACAGATGTGGTAATTAAGCCTGAAGAACTCTGTCTCTATATTTTTTCGTTTTTATTGCCGGGAATAACAAAGTGCTTCATTAAACCTCCAATCATGCTGATTTTTGAATTGGGCATACTGATATAGTCAAAAATGACATCTCTGCAAGGGCTTTCTTCCTAAGTCCTTATTAGCCAAAGGTGCTGCTAGGGAAAGGTTGGATCAGTTTTGGGGAGGATGGTTCTGTTCTTTCTGGACTGCCATTTGCACTCCAATAAAAAGTATATTGCAGATGGGGTACAATCAGGTTCCTTTAAATATCTTGGATATGAATAAACAGTTTTAGTTTTTACATGCTTGTGAGAATATAAATGCTCCTTGATTCTCTCAGGTTCAAATTATACTGCTTATAGCAAGAAATTAACTTCAGCTTTCAATCTGGGAAAGGTTTCCGATAACCTGAAACCATGGTAAATTACCATATTTTAATAGGATAAATTATCTTGGAAAAAATTTAATTACATCTGAAAAGGTCTATCTTTGATTGTGGCAGTTTCTAAGGCAAATGTCGTCATTAAGGTTGTTTTTCCTTCTTTCTTTTTAAATGACGAGCGTGAGTCTGGCTCATCATTAAAGAAAATGAATCTAAGAATTTAATAACTTAGGACAGGGAGGGAAGTATATGTCCTTAATAGTAAGAGAACATGGCTCAAAACTTCCTTTTAAAGCTCTTCCTGGATTGTTCAGAGCTGGTTCTCTGTGACTGTGTGCTCTTGGGAAAGGCAGCCAAGTGGTTTGCTCACTTATGACACGTCTCTATGTGGCTACACTATTGGATAGTGTAGGTTTGGAAGCTGCATTTATATCATGGAAATGATTTTTTGTTTGTTTCTAATCCAGTATGGCCATAGACATAGAGATTTGGGCAGATATTTTGTTTTAAATATTTTGAAAAGATCTTGGAACTCATTTTATAAAATTATCGATTCATTTCCTTGCCTCCAAATGCACAATTTTGAGTTTTTCAGGATATTTCTCAAGAGACTTTCTAGAGGCTATGTTTTTAAATTAAGCTCTCTTAATCTGACGCAATGAAGCGGATGATTCATTGAACATAATTAAGATTTAGTTTAATTTCAGTTCTTGTATTAATAAAGCATAAACTTGACCTGCTCGTCTGATTAGCCCTGAAAAAGTAAAAATGCGTGTTTAACATTTGTATACACATGTACATGTCAAGGCATACCAACCTCAATGTCTCCATATTTGTTTACTAAATCTGAAACCTAATATTTCTAATTCACCTTTTACTATCTTTATCCATTTATACAATATTTTCCACCATTGATGTCAACTCTATTTCTTGCCAAATATGAAAGTAGGCATGTGAAAATTTAGATTTTACCACTTTAAAATGTATTTTAAGAAACTATCTTTATATAAACCTTACATTGAAATGCAAGACCTCCTAGGTACAAGTAGAAAAGACCTGTGGCTCAAGCAGACACTGTCATCAGGATTATTCAGTTGCTGAGAAAGCGAAGTTTTTCTTTAAATAATATTCAGATTAGTTTCCTGACATTTTTCATAGTAATAGAGAGATCTTCTGAGATGAACCAGCTCATGCTTTAGTTTCAATTCTACTGTTGGGGGAATATTTCTATAAATTTACGTAGATGCCTTTTATTATTTTTTTTAAATTAAATTCTTTGGAGTGACATTGGTTAATAACATTATATAAGTTCCAGGTATATAATTCTATAATACATCGTCTGTATATTGCATTGTGTGCTCACCACCTAAAGTCTAATCTGCTTTTGTCACCTTGTATTTGACCGCCTTTATCTACTTAATTCTCTTCCCCGCCTTCTTCCCCTCTGGTAACCACCATATTGTTGCCTGTGTCTATGACTTTGTTTTTTGTTTGTTTGTTTATTCGTTGCTTTCTGCTTTATATCCCACATATGAGTGAAATCATATGGAGATGCCTTTTAGATGAAGTAGAGACTTGGCCAACCAAGAGTGGCCCTGAGCTAAAGCACTACCTCCTGAAGGAATAGGTCACTTCAGGGATTTTTTTCTCTAAGCTACTGGAGCTCCCAGATAAGGCATTTGTTTTCCCCAAGCATATATCCCATTCTCAGTTACGAATCTCTCATCTCAAGCCTCTACATTCATATCAGCTGTCTATGACTCACAGGATATGATCCCTTGACTGCCCCTCAACCTCACAGATCACTACCCAATACGGTGTGAATGTTGCATGCCCCATAGCCCCAAGTTTTGATCTAATGCAGTTTACTATTCATTGAGCAGCTGTTATATTCTCACAGATGGGAGGGAAGTAGAAATCAGGGATGCATGGAATAGAAGACAAAGATAAAAACATGGGCTCTGATTTCAAGGAGCTTATTGTCTAGAGAAGGAGTTGGGATTGATTATGTCAAAAGCTGACTAGCAGCCCACGATGATACCATCTACATGTATCAGATGAAGGATGTAGAGAGTTTAATCAGAGCATTCTACGCAGTTTTTAGTGAAGAGACTAAAGAACATTTTTACTCATGTCCTGAACACATCATTAACTAGATATGGAATGAGAGAATAAATTATTGCAAAGAGAGAAATAAGTTAACAAGAAGCTTATGTAATGTTTACATTTCAAACAATTAGGGAGGCTTACATATTGACCTGGATTCATAGAAATGAATTATAGATCCTTCCAAATTAGCAGTGTAGGAAAAAT
Source organism: Pteropus alecto (assembly GCF_000325575.1). Lineage (NCBI taxonomy): Eukaryota > Metazoa > Chordata > Mammalia > Chiroptera > Pteropodidae > Pteropus > Pteropus alecto. The sequence goes on from NW_006436298.1 coordinate 47,966,708, forward strand.
TTAATCCATGCAGGAAACTATTTCCACCCTCCATAGATTCTTCAATTGAGGTAGTCTTCATGTATAGTTTAAATTCATTAGATTTTATTTTTTCTTTTTAAATTAAATGGTTAGAAAGTTTAAAACCTTGAACAAATGACAATAATATAGTTTATAGGAACTGCTTATTCATAAGAAGGACATTAATGTATTCAATATGATGGGGTCAACTTCATCTCAGGTACTTTCTGCTACCTGTAGTTTCCAATATGTATGATGAAGTGAAGGTATTGCTATTAGAGATTTTGAAATTAAAAAAAAAAGTCAAAGAAGATAATTTATAATAAAAGCAAGAGGGAAATGACATTTTAAAAGAACAAGAATGGAAAAAGAGAAGAGATTAGAGAAAATGTCATAAATTGCAAGCCTTTAGCCCTGCAGAAATTCAGAATTCATGGCTTTAGTTCAAACACTTTTAGCTTCTTTGGTTCAAATTGCTCTTAAGAGTTATCAGAATCTGCTTAAAAGTAAAGGTGTTATTCGCCATGAAACCTGTAATTATTTTGATATTGTTACAATTTACTTATTTATTTAATTATTCTGAACATATACTTGGTGTACATTTATGCCCACCTGTGCTTTTCATTTCCTTGCCTCATCTGGTAAAGAACAAACACTTATGTACATTTGGGATCAATTACAATGTTCTTTTACTTGTAGTCACAACGTGACCTTTGTCGAAGACCATCAAAGACCTTAGTTACGTCTCCAAATTAAACCTTAAATATATATGAATCCCTTTCTTTTCCTTTCTGTGTATATATTTCAAGCGTATATTTTAAATCACTTTATAATAAAATCTTTCCCTTTTCTAAATTGTATTTCTATTATGCTTATGTTTATGTTTATCTTCTTGAACATATTGAAGCAGGGCGGTCCTGCAGTTACTGATGACTGTAATAATCTGCTAATTATTGAGGGTTCATTCTGAAGTATTCTCAGACTTTATTTTTCCGGTGAAGTTTTCTGAGATGAGTCTCTTTACCAGCCTGCAGAGGCAGGCCCCAGGAATTGTGCTTTTCAACCACGAGGACCCTTCTTTTCCAAAGAGTTCTTAGTCCAGCCACGGAGAGTTTGGTTCCATTGCTCTTTTGGTCCTGACTCCTGTACCTTCCTTTTTTACTTCTGTTGCCTAAAACCTGGCCCATCCTGGACCTTCCCTTTGCTGCTCCCAAATGTATACCCCTGTCATCTCACTTTGCCTACAACTGAGGTGAACACCAGGTTCACAAGAATCATGACCAAATGTACCCATGTTTAAGCATGGGTACTTACTGAGAATAAAGGAATGCCAATGAAAAGAAAGCCTTAAACTTTTAAATAAATTTGCAGAATAACTAACAATTAATTAAGCCCTTGAAAGTATCCATTGGTTCACTTCAGAAACAACAAAATTTTTTTCTCTAATTAAAACAATATTTTTATAGCAAAGCTTTCATTATTTTCCTATAGTAATAATAACTAGTATTATAATCTTTTTGTTGAAATCTGGATTTTTCCTTGCAGTTGTATGGTTTAGAAATTAAATGGGATAATCTTGACTTTCCATTTCTTCCCTTTTATATTGGGAAAAATACTTCAAGATCCAGGACAACTGATTTACATAATCTGAGCTATATTTTTCCTATTGGTTACTCTTTCATTCAATCAATCAGTAATCAAAAGTTAAGGTCTCCATATGTGCAGAACATGTAGAGATGAAAGGTGTACTGTTTTGACATTAAGGAGTTTACTACCTCGTAGAGAGATGAGTAAGAAAAAGATGAATAGTGTGTGTTACTACTCTGACAAAGTCCACATTGTCTACTCCCAGGATGTTCCAGGGGTTATGAGGGCAAAGGAGGGTGTCTAGATTGGCCGGAGAGCTCTTCTAAAAGGAAGTAATTTGATTCTTGAAAATGAATGAGAATTAAGTTGAATCATCTAAGAAGAAGAAACAGCATGGAGAAAGACATGGAGGAGTGAGAATGTGTAATATTTTGGGAAATTCAAGTAGCAAGAATTGCTCAAGTGATATATAGAAGCGATATATACATGTGACAACTTGCCGGGTGATCAGTCTAGACTTGAGTGAATGCATGCCAGTTTGGACTTTATTGAAAGACAAGCTCCTGAAAGCTTTTAAGTATAGAAGTGTGATGTTATGATTTGTGTTTTGAAAAAAATAGCGGCAACATGGAGGACAAATTAGAAATTGATAAAAAGGATAAATTGACCAAACTGAAACACTAGTCAAAAATTAGTGTTTCTAGGCCTTGGTTTTAAAACTTGCTATCAGTAAAACCTATTTATCTTTACAATAAGCAGTCAAAATAAAGGACTAAGACTACTTAACTGCTTATTTCTATAGTTAGAATGAGGAATAAAACTATATTTGTGATAAATGACAGAGGCATATATTTCTTAACTCTTTATTTCATATTCTAATGTTAAAACTTAAAAACTTGGTGACTTTTTTAGGAATAGCCAACCAAAAATTGACTATTTCCTCATTCCTGATAGGGGTTTTTACTAAAATATAAAAATGATAAACAATTTAAAATGATGAGATTATAATAAGTAGGTACAGTTGGCATCACTGGCTAAAATGAATTTAAAAGTACTCTGGAGAGCAGATAAAATTGTCAAATGATGCATTTTTAAAAAGTTGTAAAATCATCCTAGACTGTATGCAAAGCTTATAAATACATGAGGTAAGAAGTGACTGCTCTTGCAACAATTTTGCCATTGGAAAACTAACTTAAGCCCCCAAAATAATGAAAAATAAATTAAAAGTAAACATTTCCAATAAGCAGGTCAAGCATAATTGGATGGGAATTAGAAGTTAAAAAAAAAAAAACTACAGCGCCTGCAAAAGTTGTAAAGCTATGCCCTATTTCAAACAAGTGAAATTCATTCCCCAGAACTTTTTAAAAATAAAAAAGGGAAGTATTTTATAGTACTTTAAGGTACATAAGGAATACACAATTGCCTCATGGTTCATGAAAATTATTAATTCTTGAAAAACCGATGACTGGAAACATGTATTTTTCAACAGATTTTTATTTGTCCAACCCACCAATTCCAAATCTTCCTGGAAAAGTCTTACCAGACTCTAATCTACTTTTTCTTGAAATGAGTTTTTCTTCTTAATTTTTTTGTTCAAGTTCACATCCTCTCTATACTTTTTATTCTCTAACTTCTCTCCTTCTTTCTTCCTTCCCGCCCTTCCTTTCTTTTTTCCTCCATTTATTCATGTGCCCTCTTCTCTGCCAGGTGCTATTCTAGGCACCAAGGATACCGCAGACAACCAAAAAAAAAACCAACCAACCAACCAACCAACCAAACAAACAAACAAACAAAAAACCCAACAAAAAATCCCCACTGCACTAAGGACATTGGGGGACGTCCATTTATCTTTCATTAACTCTTTTGCCACAGCCATTAACAAAACTTTTTATAAGGACTGTATCTAATCTGCTCCTTTGATGTACAGGTTGAGTAGACATAACTCACTGTGAACGCCTCCTCCTTGGAATGAAAAGGAGCATTCGTACCTTGCCTTATTAAAGTATTGGCCATTTCATCAATATTTTAATGGTAAACTTTTATAAGAACCCTAGGCCTATAATTTATATATTTTTATTCTATGTAGAATGGCATCAGCCACAGAAAACAAATGTAATTGCATCTTTGTTACCTTTGTGTGCAGCAATTCATAAAGTTGTGTAAGACAAGCTGACAGGATCTTGAATTTTGGCCCAATATTAGCTTATACAGAAGCTATTTATGAAATAGCTTTGTGACCTTGAGCATGCACTTAATTTCTATGGACCACAGCATCATCGTCTGTAAAATTAGAGTATTGACCCAGCTACCTGCTAATGGCTACGTTCACACAAAAGTCAGTGAATCTTAGACATTCTGTAGGTTTATAAGAAAAGCAAATGAATAAAAGGCCTCTCGTTATAAGTTTGCTTGCCGTTAAAGCTGCTTTTCTGGCTGATATTCCTGAAATGGAAATAAAGCAGAGGGAGGTTGAATGACCCATCAGTGGTCAAAGATGGATCCCAAACCAGACTAGAATTTACCTCAATCAGTCTCTATTCCTTCCTGCCTCCATGGCATCCAGGTCCTGGATTTCTCTAAAAATGGCAGAGAAGGACAAGTAAGGAGATGCAGGGAAAGAAGAAGAGAGAATTATAAATAATGTGAATGAAAGAAGTAGTATGGAGAATGGCTCTTAATTTTTCTATCAATATGCAGTTGTTCTCAAACTGTTATTCAGGGTCAGACAGGGTCACTTCTTGAATAAAAGATTTGTCTAGATACCACAGGAAGTGGTGTTGCTGCTTCAGCATGTGGCACTTTATCTGCTAAAACAAAGCCCTATTTTAAGAGTCATAAAGTTGAGGTTTGGGTTGCGGCTTCTTATATTTGCATATACATGTGATTGGTGAGGAAGCGGAGGTGGGAGGGAAGGCCGCCTAAACATTTTCTCCTGAATGTTCTGGCCAAATGCAACTTTGAATAATTACATTCTTTCACCTACTTATATATTTTCAGTAGTTTCTTCACATTTTGCCTCAAATCTTCAAAGCTTTTGACCATGAGGGCTTAAAACCATAAGGATAAAAGTATCGAGACACTTTTGTGCCAATGTCTGCTGCAAGAGATGTCTGTGGTCGCTCTGCATCCTGGTCTGGATTAGTGGTTCGGAACTGAGTAACACTAGGAAGAATGGCAGTTGAGTTCCGGCATCACTGATTATTTGAAACATCTGTACCGTATAAATGTGGAAATACCCTATGTACTCTCCTCTTCAGATACTAAGTTTTACTAGGAAACAGCTTAGTAACTTGGAGAATCTAACTTTTAACTTTTATTGCTTCAATACACAGATGGAATAATATTTTAGGAAGGCTTGACTTGGATTGCTCTGCTGTGCCCCACCAGTGAGCATCTCAGGAATTGAGGGTTAGCTTAATGACCCAGAGTTAGAAGAACAGGTGACATATAGGTGCCCCTTGTCCTGCCAGTGGTGGGGACAGAATGAGTGCTATCATTCTTCCTCCTATAGCAGCACACACCATTGGAAAGGACCTTCCCAAGAGAGGGACCATGCAAATACTTAGGCTTCTCATTATTGTCACTGTCCTCCTCCCACCCCTGTGTGTAAGAAAAGACCTAAGATTCTGATGATACTCAAACATCTTGCTGCATATCAGAGAATTAAATTTTTTCCTCTTTTCTTTCATTATAGTTAGACTTTTTTCTTTCTACAGGTAATTGCCTTCTCTTGTCAATTATCCTGTTGCAATTGGATTTTTTTTCTTCCTTATATTTCATGGAAGGATTTGTCAAACCTGACATGTTCAGCTTCTTTATTCAGTATTGTTGGTTGAAAGAAAAAAAGTAAAAAGCAATAAGTCTTCCCTTCCTCCTGGGCTGATCAAGTTCTATTTCCTAGTTCATTTTTCTCAAACCTGTTCACTCTTAGACAGCTGGAGGCCTCATGAGGTGTTTGGATATTTTACCTTGGGTAAATCTTAAACCATGATATTTGATTCTATCCCTGACCTGGCTCCAAAATTTCTCTTCCACTCATTTATTTTTCTACTCTGTATTTCAGACAGTCTTGTCCATTTGCCCTCTGGGAAGTTGCTCTCTCTTTCTTGCCTTTGCTCTTACTGCTTCTTCTGGTTGTATCCTCCCTTGCTCCATCCACCCAGCAAAATCCCCAATAATGCTATCTCTTATGCCCACTCACCAGTGGAAATTCTATCTGAACTCCCTTATTTTGTAACCTTCTTTTGATTTTAGTCATATTTTACACTGCCTTGTCATTACCATCCACATACTACTCTCACATTAGATTGTAAACTCTTTGAGGACAAAGATGGTCTTCTTCAATGTCTGGTGATTGAAAGAACAAATGTGTGCTCTTCAACAAAGGCTTTGAAAAGTTTCTGTGAAAGATCATTAAAGTAATTACATTATTAGGGTAGTTGATGAAAATTGAATTAGGTCTGTAGATTAGATGGTAGCATTGCATCAATGTTAGAGTAACTCATTTAGATCATTGTGTTATGATTATATAGGTGAATATCCTTATTCTTAGAAAATGTACATTGAAATATTTAGAGGCATTGGGGCATGATATGTATAAATTACTTAAATGGTTAAAAATATGTATGTATATGTTACATATATGTGTATGTAGGTAGGGCGTGATAAAGTAATTGTGGCAAAATGTTGGCAACTGGTGAGTCTAGGTGAAGGGCATTCTTCTATTTTTGTAACTCAAATAAATTTGAAATTATTTCAAAATAAAAAGTTAAAAACAAAACAATATTAAATTTTAGATACCATCTAATCAGAAATAATCATAGGCAACTGGTTCAGATGCAGGAAAATAAAAGGAACATTTATTTGTCGGTGAAAGGGTAACCCGGAGAAAAATATAGAATCTATTATTTAATGTTTTATACATGACCCATAGCACCGAGCACATGATGAACTGTCCGGGTTATCATAAGGCGGGTCAATTCTTCTGCATAATCAAATGCTAAAAGGTTAAAGATAAATGGCAGGATAATCTAAAGCAGCGCCATGTGAGGAAAAACAGCAGATGCATCTCAAAACACAGGCATTGTGAGGGTCATGCCTCTTGGAACAAAATTACTCAAACTGTAATTAGAAGATGATGGGCTCTTGAAGGAGTTATAATATAAGGAAAAGATTTCAGAATCATTGCAGGTGGTTTCTTCTGTGTGCTACTGCAACAAAATAACAAGCATTATTGAGAGCTATTTAGGAACTCAAAATATTTTTAGTGTAGACATGTTGAAATACAAGCATATTGGTTATCTGTTGCTGTGTAACAAATTACCTCACAACTTTGTGCCTTAAAACAACAAATATTTGTTACCTCACAGTTTTTGTGTCAGGAATTTGGGAGAAGCTTAGCTGGTCTCAAGGTCTGGCTCAGGGTTTCATGAGATTGTCATCAGTGTGTTAGCAGGGGCTACAGTCTCCTGAAGGCTTGATGGGGGATGGAGGATCCACTCACGTGGCTGTTGGCAGGAGGCCTCAGGTCCTCACTATGTTGATCTCTTCATAGGACTGCTTGAGTGTCCTAATGATGTGGCAGCTGGCTTCTTGCAGAATAGCGATCCAAGTAGCAAGATGGAAAGCGCAATGCCTTTGATGACCTAGGTTTGGAAATATACTCTGTCATTTTTGCCAAATCCTGTTGGTTACACAGATCTACTCACACAAGGCAGAGATCACTGGAGGCTGTCCTAGAGGCTGGCTATAGCAATAGAGTATAATTAGGGCTGCCAAAGTGTAGTTTTTGAAAAAAGGACAGAAAGAGTACATTTTATAAAAGCGATAAAAGGATTTTTTTTTTTTTTTGGTGGACAGGCCAAAAAAATTAGGACCTTTTAGGTTGAGAAGAATGAATGGGTATATTATTAAGAAATATTAAATCCTGAGAAGTTTTAACTTAATATGATTTTATTTACAAAATTTTTGGAGTGAGAAGTAGTGTTTGAAGTATCTTTTCCTATTAAAAAAAGAAATATATTGTTTTCCCAGTAGGAGATAGACTCGAATGAGAAAATATAACTGGGATTCAGTATGGCTTATACCCAAAACAGCTCTCCCTAATATCAACCATAGTTTTCTGTGATTTCTCCCAGTCCTGCCAATTCTTTCCTTCATTGGTTTCTCACATACTTCCATTCCTTAGACTACCTCCCTGGGACAGGCCATTCTACCCCACACCTGAATGCACTAACCTCCACCCACTTTCTTGACTTCTAGTCTCTGTTCTCTTGGTTAGATTTAGCATAATTTCTCTGTGTTAATTTCCAAAAAACCCCACCTCTTTCATCAAATAATGTGCCCTGCTCAAAGACTTAAGTTTATTCTACTGCACGCAAGAAAAAATCATCTGAACTCTTTAGCAGAGTGCTCAAGACCCTTCATCACCAAGTCTACCTACCCTTCTAACAGTATTCCTTAAGAGCTCTGCTTTCCACCCTCAAAGCTTGGCTCACACCTTTCTCTTTGCATCATGGCCCATGGTTTTCATAAAAGGCTTCCTTTTATCCAGAAGTGATGCTGAGGGCAGATCGCAGACATCGTAGTCATCAGCTAGACTCCTTCAAATTTCTACTGTGTTTTAATTGTCTGATCTCAGGTGAAACATTCGATCTTAGCTAATGAGATTACACATGTGAGGTGCGAGGCATGAGGTAGGCACTCAGTGATTTCTAGTTCTTTTTCTTTTGTGGGCTTCTGTTCAAGCTTGACCACTGCTCACGTTAATTTTTTCCCTCCTGTTAAAACTCTGTTAAAGCAATTCATTTCTACATTGACTTATGTGACAAATAATCATATTTTATTTATAATTTTTCTCTCTAATAAATTTTGAACTATTGTGGGCAGTGACCATGCCTTGTAAGTCACAATAGTCCCCACATGTGCTTGCACTGTAGATCCTTAGTGAGTATTGTTTGTGGATTTTTTCCATATGTGGTGGGTAATGGATTCATAGGGAAGTTGTAGAGCAGGGGTCCTCAACTCTCAGGTTGTGGAGCGGTACTGGTCCGTGGCCTGTTAGGAACCGGGCCGCTAGGAACCAAGCCACACAGCAGGAGGTGAGCGGTGGGCAAGCGAGATAAGCTTCATCTGTATTTACAGTTGCTCCCCAGCGCTAGCATCCCTGTCTCAGCACCACCTCAGATCATCAGGCATTAGATTCTCACAGGAGCACCTATCTCTGGTGCCAAAAATGTTAGGGACCACTTTTGTAGAGTACCTCCCAAAGTTAATGACAAATGGGTAATCAGGTCTCCCCCAAAAGTTCTTAATGCTGCCTCTTTTGATCTTAATCGTGGCTGCATCACACTGTATTGAAATGGTCCATTTGTGGCCATTCTCAGTGTGGTCCTGCGAGCTCCTTGAGGGTAGCTCAAGGCCAAGCATCCTCAGGGCTTTGCCCAGTTTTTGCTTGATATGAAGGGCCCAATGAATGCCCAGAACTGTTACTAAACACATCATGCTGATATTTAGGGATTTTTTTTGGTTGTTTATGAAACCATTATAAATTTATAAAATAGGATTTGAGAATTTTTTAAGCGAATGTTTATAGCTACTCTCATTTAACTTATATTCTTAGAAGCTTCCAAGGAATGCCATGTGACTGCCATGGCAATATGATTTAATGTGACTTAGAAGAATATCTTTATTGGGGTATTTGATGTTAGCAAAATGACGTGAAGCTGCCCCAGACAAAAAGTATATATAACACTTGGACAGCTTCAAATGAATAGTTATGTTTGGGAAAAGTAATATGCTACTAGAATAACTAGCTTTGGATGGTGAAAATAGGAATCATGACAGTACCTCAAGGATTTCTTTTTATCAGCAAAGTAGTATTTCTACGGAAGTCTTCATCTGAAGTGGCTCCCAGGGCATCCAGCAAGCATTAGTCTTTTGACATCTTTAATACTCTATTAATACTGCTATTTAATACTCTATTCACAGACTCAAAACTCCAGGAAGAACACGGCATAATATCTTCTGCCCTGCCTGTGCATTCTTTCTGAGTAGTTGAGCGAAAAGCTAGTATATCCTTAATAGATAACATGATAGAGTGATCAAGTGAAATAGGTGGCTCTTGGTATGGCAGGGGTGAGGGTTGGGATGAGGGGGT
>NW_006436298.1:47976499-47977359 GCF_000325575.1 Pteropus alecto
TCTTAATCAAGAAATTAGTTTTCACTTAGAGAATTGTGGGCGGATTTTAGGGAAATGAGCTTGAGAAAAAACTGGGTGAGAGCACCCAAGTTATTTTTATGTGTGCACTTAATGATTCCAAGAAGGAAAGAGGTTTTAGAACCAGAAAGAATCATCTGGAGTCATTTATCCCTCTACTGTTGCAAAAATCAATTAGCAAGTCAACGCCCCATTATTTATTTCCTCCTAACACACTGATAAAGAAACTATACCCTGTCATCAGAACCCAGGCTCATGGACTGTAGGGATTTTATTCAACCAGATTATTTACTGAGGATTTTGTGGTAGCATGAACAAAGCCCGCCTTCCTTAGAGGCGGCAAGAGTTAACTCTAAGGCCTGCTGTGTTTCCTCTAACAGGAGCACTTTAGCAATGCTAATCAGCTGAACTGATTTTCTGTTTTGATTTTTCCATAATAATTAAGTGAATGATATGGAATGTAATCAAGGTTGGCACTAGGGGGTTCATGTAAATGACTCTATTTTTTTACATTTTGAATTTTATTAAATGGAACTATAAGAGAAGTTATTTGAAGACGAAGACTGGGTGGGTGGAGTAATTTAACACCTAATTTAGAGTTCTGAATATTTTCAAAATGCCTATTTTAATGAAGCAGATCACCACTGTTACCTTTTTTTCAATTTCAATAATGCTACTTTTTAAAGATTGTATTTTGTTTTCATTTGCGCTCCGAAGTAGAAGATTATAGTGTAAGGCAAGCTGACACAGCTTAAAAGAGAGAAATGAGAAAGAAAAATCTATGGAATTTTCTTCAGGGTTGACATAAAGGGAAAAAGGTGCCGACATTTACTCATCAAAAT